>NC_090177.1:42122017-42372017 GCF_024679245.1 Pseudorasbora parva | reverse complement strand
ACCTGCTAACAAGGCATTACAGTTATCAATTCTGGAGAAAACCAGAGTATTTATTAATTTTTCAGCTACAGGAAAAGACAGCATGGACCGTAATCTGGATATATTTCTGAGATGGAAGAAAGAAACTTTAACAGTATTACGTACATGAAGTTCAAATGTTAGATTAGAATCGAAAATTACTCCCAGATTTTTTAATTTAGATTGGAACTGTATAACAGAGCCATCCACCTGCAAGGCTCCCGGTTTCACTCTGCGTAACTGGTAGGGCGAACCAATAAGCAACACTTCTGTCTTATCACTATTTAGACATAGAAAATTTGCAGACATCCAATTCTTTATATCTGTGATACAGTCAGAAAGATGTGCAGCAGCCAAAGTAACATCAGAATTTGAGTGAATGTATATCTGGGTTTCATCAGCATAAAAATGGAAATCGAGACCAAGAGACCTCAAAAGTTGGCCAAGAGGAAAAATATAAAGGCTAAAAAGTAAAGGACCTAAAATTGAACCCTGAGGTACACCATATTTTACCAAGCCAACCTCAGATCTGCAGCCACCCAGCACAACAAATTGTTTGCGATCTGAAAAATAAGACTTAAACCAGCTCAGAGCGGAGTCAGATACACCAAAGACAGACTTTAGACGAGAAAGTAAGGTACAATGATCAATAGTGTCAAAAGCGGCACTGAGATCAAGCAAAATCAATATTGATAAGTGTCCAGCATCGGAAGCCATCAATAAGTCATTTGTGACTTTAACTAATGCTGTCTCAGTGCTATGCATTTTACGAAAACCAGATTGAAGAGGTTCAAAAAGGTTATTTTCAGACAGATGAGAGAGCAATTGAGATGCAACAATACGTTCTAAGATTTTAGCCATAAAAGGCAGATTAGAGATGGGACGGAAATTTGTTAAGTTCTCAAAGTCATGGCTATTTGTTTTTGGAACAGGGGTAACAGCGGCAACTTTAAGTGCTGATGGCACAACACCGGAAGACAACGAATCATTTATAATACTTAAAACAGCCGGACATAATGAAGCAAAGCATGACTTAAACAACGTAGATGGTATAGGATCAACAATTGAGGTGGTAGCCTTCATTTTTAGAACCACATTACATAAGGTTTGAGAATCTACTATGGCGAATTCTGAAAGATTATCACCAAAGAATTCTATGTTATTTTGTTTTGGGGTAACAATTGTATTTGTAGCAATAATCTGATCTCTTATCCCCTCTGTCTTATTGGCAAAAAACACAAGGAACCTGTTACATAATTGAACAGAAGCAGAAACAGAGGAAATATTATTTCTGTTTAAAAGAGTATTGATTGAATTAAACAATTTTTTTGGGTTATCTTGATTACTTAAAATTATTTGGGAAAAGTAAGTAGACCTTGTCGATGCCATTTCAGTCCTATATTCACCCAAGCTTTCTTTCCAAGCCTGATGATACACTGTTAAACCAGTATAGCGCCATCTGCGCTCCATTTTGCGACACTGAGTTTTCATTGCGCGCAGATCATTATTATACCATGGGGCAGATCGTTTAAAAGAGACAGCACGTGACTTCAGGGGAGCAAAAGTATCCAGGCCGGATGAAAGAATTGTATGCAGCTTTTTTACTTTGTCATCCAATGCATCAGAAGGTATAATACAGCTAGTACCAGAATTAATAAAGTCTGAGAAGTCAGTGGGCACGATGGATCTCCACTTGCGGTAATGAATAATACGAGAAGTAGGAGAAGGTATAACAGGAAGCTCCAATTTGAATAGTATGGCTAAGTGATCAGATAGCCCAAAATCAGATACTGACAATTGAGACACAAATATACCATTTTGAATCACGAGATCTAATATGTGGCCTCTGTTGTGCGTCGGACAGTCCACCACTTGGTGTAGCTCAAAGCACTCTAATAAAGATGTAAAGTCTCTCATTGCTGAAGTGTCTTTTTTGTCCATGTGAATATTAAAATCACCAAGTATTAGAATTCTCTGAAATTTTAAAACCAACACAGAAAGTAGTTCAGCAAAGTCAGATGTAAATTCTTTGTTACCCTTGGGAGGCCTGTACACGGTCACAATGACTGTAGATAAAGCAGCAGAAACACTTAAGGCAAGGCATTCAAATGAGGTGAACGAAGGGATATCCACAGAACATAGTCCAAGAGGCTGTTTAAACAGCACAATGATACCACCTCCTCTACCCGTTGAGCGCGGGAGATCACATAATCCATATCCCTCCGGAGTCAGTTCATTAAAAAGAAGACCATCAGACTCTTTATGCCAGGTTTCTGTTAAGCAAATGAGATCCCAGTCTTGATCTTTGATTAGGTCAGATACAGTCAAGGCTTTGTTATTAATCGAGCGCACATTTATCAGTGCAGATTTCAACAATCGCACCGGAGCAGCCAAGCCAGATGTAGCCTCCTCACGTATGTCTGTCAAGTGATTAAAATCAGCCCCCGTTGGTCTCCATGGCGACTTCAGCAGTTTACGCTGTGCAATCGGATAAAAAACATTGTTTTGAGTTGAATCTAGGTACCCACACCGAGATGATCGATGTAGGTAACGTTTTAGGCGAAGAATTCCATAGGTATTACAAAGCGAGTGTGGTTCAGTCCCCAAAGCATAATTCCCATTAAGGTCCAGCAGCTGACGAGAAGTGTACCTTAAGACCATGGTAGAGGTGTCCATGCAAATACCAACATCACAATTGTGTAAGTCCTGGGTCACACAGTTGTTGATGAATGATCCGCAAACACCCAGAGATAGCAGCAGAAATCCAATAACTCTAACGCGATTCCACATCACGATGGTAAACTTTAAGGAAAACAAAAAGCAAAAATACCCATTTAAACCAAGTAAATTGTCGGGAGAAAGGAGCGGCAGCCAAAACGCGCCAGCGTGCCCGTTCAACCGGAAGATTCTTTGGTTTGAAGTCTACATACGTGTACCATCTTAATTAAAACAACTTTCATTAATTTCTTTCTTAAACAGGTTCATAACATCCATTTGAATCACTATTCCCTGATTTTTACTCAGGAACCTTCTTGTTAAACCCATTCTCACTCCTTCCACAGATTTACACATACTCAACTTTTTATCAAACTTACTATTTCCATCAAAGTTCCCAGTTTTCACTCATCATATTTAACTCAAAAGAACATATAAAATAACAATAACCAAAGATAAGAACAAAGGTAAACTAAAACAATTATAAAAAGAATAAACAGATAAGATAAGATAAGGTGCAATCAGTGGCTCAGAGCTCATTCAGTAAATGCTCAGCTGAACAGATGTGTTTTGAGTCTGGATTTGAATGTGGCTACTGTTGGAGCACATCTGATCTGTTCAGGAAGCTGGTTCAGCTGCGGCTGGCATAATAGCTAAAGGCTGACTCTCCTTGCTTTGAGTGAACTCTTGGTATTTCTAACTGACTTGATCCTGCTGATCTGAGGGATCTGTTTATATTCAATGAGCTTATCTGCAATGTATTGAGGTCCTAGGTCATTGAGTGATTTAGGCCCCGTCCACACGAAGCCAGCGCTTTCCCAATCCGATCTTTTTTTCCCCTCGTTTCAAGAAATATCTGCGTCCACACGAGATTACCTAAACTGACTAAAAACGATGTAGTTTGCATGCCAGGCCAGTGTGTGGCGCTGTAATTAAAAGAAGAGTTGTGGCTAGCAGGGGTATAGCAGTGGTCGGAGGTGAGGCAAAATCTCACAATTAAATAACAATAAATACATTTGCTACTTAACAGATGTGTTTTATTAATGCCTACACCTACTCCAAACCAAAACATACCCTTACAATAATGCAGATCCGTTAATTAAATGACGCGATATTGATGTGCGCAATGCCCCGTAGCTTTATCCCTTAACTCTTTCACCGTGCTGGACGTAGTGTGATGACATCACCGTTTCAGAAAATATACGGATTCGCTGTACTTACAAAAAATATCAGCTTCTAAAACGCCGGATCCATGTGGACGAAACGCTGATACGGTACTAAATGTATACGTATACAGCTAAAGCCGTCTCCGTGTGGACGGGGCCTTATAGACAAGTAATAGTACTTTAAAATCGATCCTAAATGTAACTGGAATCCAGTGTAGAGACCTGAGGACTGGGGCCCTATCTTGCACCCAGCGCAATTGACTTTGTACACCGACGCATGTGTCATTCCTATTTTGCACCCGCGCAAAGCGCGCTTTTTCCTCCACAGAAGCACGTCGCTAAACTAGTGAATGAACTTGCGCTCCCTGGGCGGTTCAGCGCAAAAAAGGAGGCGTGTTCCGGCGCAAACAATCCCTGGTGCTGTTTTGCTGTTCCATTAAACAATTGCGCCTCTGACCAGAAAAAACCTGGTCTAAAGTCAGCGCCGCGTTGTGCGTTGTTCATTATGCTATTTTAAGGGCGCATGCTTGACCATAATGTACAGCGTGCACAACGCGCATACACTTTGCTCATGTAGGCCTAATCTACACAGATGCAACAGTTATTTTTGCAAATCATAAATTGTTAAACTAAAAAAATATTAACACATGAGATGACGGAAATCATTGTGGTGTGCCACGAAGATGTGAAAAAATAGGCATAAATCTAGCTTACAAATTATTCAGGCTTATTGTAGTAATTAAGGATCAGACCTGTTTGCCCAATAGTGGCAAGACATATATGTATATAAGGACATCTGTCTTTCACTGCTCTTCAAGAACATCAGTCTCCTCGGCTGTGAACTGCTCCTGGCGTGCGTCTGGTAAATACGCCATAATAATAGCGATCCGTAATGGAACTTGCGCAGCTGCTTTTAAAGGGAGTGTTGGATGCCGCTCTGATTGGTTTATTCACGTTACACCCAAACCACACCTATGAATATTGAAGCTACTTCAGACCAACCCGTTTTAGATTTGCGCCGGGCACAAGAGCCATTTATCCCGCCGGGAAAATAGCAACAGCGCCGAGACCCGCCCACAAAGTTACTTGCGCTCAGTGTTGCCAACTTGGCGACTTTGTCGCTATCTTAAGCGGCTTTTCAGACCCCTCTAGCGACTAATTTTCAAAAAAGCGACTAGCGACAAATCTAGTGACTTTTTGGACAAACTTCAGCTACTTTAGTTTACAAATGTCGCCAGTACTGTCCTGCGAGCGCGAGGTCTTTTTTCCCCTCTGCCGTCACACACACCTCTCTCTGCGTCTGCCCTGTTCAGTGAATGGCTGAGGGGAGCTGCACGCGCCTACAGACAGCCGCTGACAGACGTGAATGAGCGAGCTACACATGAGCACACAGGGTTGCCATCGATTTCTCACTTAATGTTATCTGCTTCTTTTGTTTTATATTTGAATAAATTAGTTATGATGAGTTCCATCTCTTGTGCTTATCACTTATATTACTCACTGTACAGAGCTTTAGTTCATCCAGTTTCTCAATTCAGATTTTACACATATAATTTTTTTTGTAATTCACTATATCATATATTGTATGACAAAAAGGTATAGGAAATGAAAACATTGGACAGTCGGCTGTATTATATTATTGTAAAATATAGTAAATGAGCACGGATTAGGAGAGAAAAAACGTCAGGCAGACTGAACGCACGGACGGCGTGATGACGTCACTAATATGCTAATTAACGCATGACGTCATCTAGCGACATTTAGCGATTTTTTGGGCAGGCTTTAGCTACTTTCCTTGGAAAATAGTTGGCAACACTGCTTGCGCTTCGCGCTGTGACACTTGCGTTTCAGATCGTTAAAATAGGGCCCCTGGTGTGATATGGTCATATTTTCTGGTTCTGCTCAGCGTTCTGTATGAGCTGCAGCTCTCTAATGGTCTTTTTGGGAAGGCCGGTGAGAAGGCCATTACAATAGTCTTGCCAGGAAACAAAACATTTAATTCTTGCAATATTTTTCAGATGATAGTATGCTGATTTAGTTATTGCTTTGACATGACTACTGAAACTCAGGTCTGACTCCAAAATCACTCCTGACTTGATGTTTTGTTATCAGACCTTTAGCCTCGAGATATGCGTTCACCTTGAGAATTTCATCTTCGTTTCCAAATGTAGTGATTTCAGTTTTACTACATCGATACTTCTGCCTACGTCTAGTGTGACCTTTCTGACGTGATTCCGCCATCCGTGGGACGTCGCAGAGCAGCACAAGATGAGCAATTTAGGTTAAAAAGTATATACATTTTTTTAAAATTATTTTTAGAAAATGGCCGATGGTTTGGCTAGATAAGACCCCGTTCCTCGTCTGGGATCGTGCGGAGACTCTGAAGCTCTTCCTTTGATACTGCACTGATTTGGACCTTCAACCGTTGGATGTCATTGGAGTCCGTTATGTGGAGAAAAATCCTGCAATGTTTTCCTCAAAAAGCGTACGTTCTTATCGACTGCTGAAAGAAAGACAAGAACTCCTTGGATGAGATGGGGGTGAGTAAATTATCAGGACATTTTCATTTTGAAGTGAAGTCTCTGATGCTCACCAAGCTGTCACATGCCTGTCCTGTCTTGTGTGCACATGTGGGTTTTGTCATGTCTTGCATGTGTTCCTGTCATTGTCTGATCCCTCCCCCTTGTTATCTGATTAGTGTTGATTTCTCCCACCTGTTCCCTCTTGATTTCTTCCCTTTATAAGCTCCTTGTGTTTGTCAGTCTGTGTTGGATGTTTCCCCTTGTGTCTCCGTGTTGGTTGTCGTTTCCCCCTTCCGTGAAACGCTGGATCCCTTCCCGGATTACCTGTACCGACCTCCCGAGTCACAGCTGCTCACAGCCTGCCCGTGTCGCCAACAGAGCCTCTCTCACTGCTCTGTCTTATCCGGACTTCTTCAGTGTTCTGAGTTTTGACTTCTGTGACACTATCCGTCAAATAAACTAATTACTTGCTTTTGAATCCTGCCTCTGTGAATCCGTAACGGCAGTGAGAGAGGCTCTGTTGGCGACACGGGCAGGCTGTGAGCAGCTGTGACTCGGGAGGTCGGTACAGGTAATCCGGGAAGGGATCCAGCGTTTCACGGAAGGGGGAAACGACAACCAACACGGAGACACAAGGGGAAACATCCAACACAGACTGACAAACACAAGGAGCTTATAAAGGGAAGAAATCAAGAGGGAACAGGTGGGAGAAATCAACACTAATCAGATAACAAGGGGGAGGGATCAGACAATGACAGGAACACATGCAAGACATGACAAAACCCACATGTGCACACAAGACAGGACAGGCATGTGACACAAGCCTGGATTTATTTGATCCAAAATACTGTAAAAACAGAAATGTTGTGAAATATTATTTCAAATGAAAAGAACCGTGTTCTGTGTGAAATATATGTTTAAGTGTTATTTATTCCAGTGATCAAAGCTGCATTTTCAGCATCATTCCTCCAGTCTTCAGTGTCACATGACCCTTCAGAAATCATTCTGATATGAGGATTTGATGCTCAAGAAACACTTATGATTCATCAATGTTGAAAACAGTTGTGATGGTTAATATATCTGTGGACCTGCATTACATTATTTGATGTATATAACAGCATTTATTTCTTACAGAAATGGTTTATAACATTAAATTGATCAGTTTAATGCATCCTTGCTCAATAAAAGTCTTGCAAACAAAACGTACTGCCCAACATTTTGAACTGTATTGTTTTGTTCCTGCTGAATCATATATATTTACCTAAATTTACATCGAATTTGAAGATATTAAATTATGTAATATGAATTATTCTTTATTGCTTATTATTTATTTTGAGTTATTTTGAGTACATTGAGTTATTTACTGTGGTGCCAATACCAAGATATCACCGTTAGCACTTTATTTTACAGTCATGAGCCCCATGTACTTATGTACTTATTACCCAGTTATTGCAATAACTGGGCAATAAATAGGCACTTACCTTGAACCTAACCTTAACCCAGGTAGTTACCTTATATTACCTAATATTTTATTGGGAAGTGCACTGTAAAATAGTGCAACCGCTGTAACTAAGTGCTGGGAATGGGAATGGCAGTTTTATTAATTTAATAATTTTTCCCCTCAGGTATTTGTATTATATTGGTGCACCTGCTGATCAAATTCAAGCTGCACTTCTTGCCTGAGAGTGTGGCTGTGGTCTCGCTGGGTACGTGTCTTTATCATCTCTTACCACTTTTCATTGATCAGAGGGACACGCATATGCCATTCATGTGCAGGAGTAAAGGCATGTATTATTACTGAGAGAGTTAGGGTAGCTGTGTTTGAGTCTAATTGAACGCAGTAGTTCCTCTAATATTACACAGGGATCAATCGGTTCCTCTTAGCGTGCAAAGCTATTAGTCACTGAGAAAACATGTAAAGCTATAGTTCCCCCCCAAAAAACGAATTTGACTTTTTGTGGTAACCTAACCGTTTTGACTGCCACCACAGACCTGCGAAGGATAGGCTTTAAGATCTGATAGCTGAACATTTGGCATCTTTTTAATTTCTGACAAAAATTCAATACGACATCCTGACTAAGATCCGATGAATGGAGAGTAAAAACACTGAAGGTGCGTCACATTTTGCATACTTATGCCATTTTTGTATTTTTAGAAGGGGTATCATACTCAGCTATGGTTGGGTGTATAGTGCATGGCGTATAGTGTGTCATTCAGGACGCAACTTGAGACATTTCTCAAAGTATCTTTTATGTTTCACAGAAAGATCTGTTCAGGAATGATGTGATACATTTTTTGGGTGAACTGCCTTAGCTGCAAACTACAAAATAATGTTCATCTTAGTTGGTCCAACCTATTCTTTTGTGAATAATGCATAATATTGCCGGTAATTACTTCTTGACGAGTTGAACACCATATATTTGGCTTTTCTTTTTCAGGGATTCTGATGGGAGCGTTTATCAAGATCATAGAGTCTCAGCAGTTGGCCAACTGGAAGGTATTATGCTCTATAAACCACAGATGACGCTCTTTGATTTGATTTTGATAATCTAGGTATTATCAACTGGCCAGAGTTTTAAGACCGCAATAGACGTGACGGGAGTTTAATGTGTTAAGGGCATCAAGTGTTAGACAGTATTCTAGGTTACTATTTGTGGAGTTTTTTCTAAGTTATAGGAAATTACTATTCATCCAATTTTTTATATTAGCTATGCATTCCCTTAATCTTGTGAATTGTTACGGCTGTTTCACACCGCAAGCATGAGCAGTGCGTGAGCTGCACGTCACTGCAGCTAGACTAAGGGGAGCATTTATAGTTACAAATGTTTTTGACCATTTTACTAGACTCTTATTTGTCGGCTGGGGTGGTGTAGTCCCCCTCCTCTGTAGTCACCTAAATATGAATTTTGTACCATCAAAAGGGGTCTACATTGGGAAAAATTTACTTGCATTAGATGGAGAAAAATCCTGCCATGTTTTCCTCCAAAGCCTAGATTTCTTTTAGACTAAGGAAAGAAGTCATGTACATGTTGTATGGCCTGGGGTGACTAAATAATCATACTACTATTCCTAAACTATTCAACTCACCTTAAATTATACAGCGCTTTTACAATGCTGATTGTTTCAAAGCAGCTTCACAGTGTTAAACAGGACAATATTGCAACAGAATTTGATTCGGCTGTACAGCCGCTCTGGAGAAAACGGTGATGTTATTCAGCTCAGTTCAATTATCATACAGTGTCAATGCGGACAGATCAGTTGAGATTTAAGCTATTCAACTATTCCTTTAATCATTGATAATAATCAGATATTTTTCTTGAGTGTAAAATCAGCATATTAGAATGAATTCTGCTGAAGACTGGAGTGATGATTATGAAAAACTTTTAAAGCTGTACATAGCTGAAATGGGCGCATGAAAGAGGCACAGCCAACAGGCATAACATTATAACAAATGGTCGCCCATTTGTTGCCAAAGCAGCACTGACCTGGCTGCTCCTGCCCTATATCTGGCACCGAGATGTTAGCAGCAGATCCTTTAAGTCCTCTAAGTTGTGAGGTGGGGCCTTCATGGATCTGAATTGTTTGTTCAGCACATCCCACAGATGTTCGACTGAATTGAGATCTGGGGAATTTGGAGGCCAAGTCAACGCCTCAAACTCGCCGTTGTGCTACTCAAGCCATTCCTGAAGCATTTGTGCTTTGTGTCAGGAGCGTTATCCTGCAGGAAGAGCCACAGCCACCAGAATACCGTTTCCATGAAAGGCTGAACATGGTCTGCAATAAAAAAAAATTTAAGTAGGAGTTATGGCTGGCAGGACCCAAGGTTTCCCATATATATATATATATATATATATATATATATATATATATAGTCAATGTATATAAATATATAGTCAATGACATTGATTATCTCTTCATCACGGCTCCTGTTAGTGGGTGGGATATATTAGGCAGCAAGTGAACATTTTGTCCTCAAAGTTGATGTGTTAGAAGCAGGAAAAATTGGCAAGCGTAAGGATTTGAGTGAGTTTGACAAGGGCCAAAATAGCCGCTCACCAGTCAGGGTGCCCGTGCTGACCCCTGACCCCGCCGAAAGCACCAACATTGGCACATTAGCATCAGACCTGGACCAACGAGCAATGGAAGAAGGTGGCCTGGTCTGAGGAGTCACGTTTTCTTTTACATCACGTGGATGGCCGGGTGTGTGTGCGTTGCTTACCTGGAGAACACATGGCCCCAGGATGCACTATGGGAAGAAGGCGAGCCGGCGGAGGAAGTGTGATGCTTTGGGCAATGTTCTGCTGGGAAATATATATTAGGGATGTCACAATACTCAATCGGTTTTGCATTTAATAAATTATTTCCAATTCCTTCCGTTTGAAATATTTCTCTGAGTTTATTTCGGCTCTGTTTGAGTGTGCCTGCGAGTCTACGCACTGGAGCAAATATCCAATCCTATGCACTAAGGTTAAGGGTGTTTAGCCGTGTTTTAAAGCCTTGCCGGTTAAACATTTCATTCTCGTGCTTATGCACTGTTTTGCACTGAGCGCACACTAAACGTCTGTCATACACACGTGATTACTGGACAGTCTTACTGCGCTAATACTGTCAAACACACACAAGGCGAACATATAAACACAGTCGGTTATGTCTAAAGTGAAAGTAAAATCGCGTGCGTCTAAATATGAGATGTGAGCAGGTCTTCAATTGACAGCAGCAGCCTGTAGAGAACACGCTGTCCTTAAAGGGACAGTTCACCTCTAAAATGATGTTAGTAAAAAAAGACCGTTAATACAGTATCTTTTAATAAATGTTGTATATTGAAGGATATGTAGTTTTAATTAGTTTTAGCCTACATTTATTCATTCAAATTAATACTTAAATGCTGCTGTACATCTCTGAGCTGCCACTGTAAATCTTTATATATATTTATTTTATATTATACAATACACCAGGAATGTGTACAAGGGTTTTTTATGTAAAGTTTTAAGTTTTATTAAGGGTTTTCAAGTCTTTTAAGTGAAATAAAGAAAGAGTATTACAACAAAAACATTTTCTCCTTAACCTTTTTCTGTTCCTGTCGCCTAAGAATATAGAAAACTAAAAAAACGAATCGAACTAAAAAACCGTGGTTAAAAACCGGGGTATGTATTGAGCAGTGGACTAACTGTATTGTTGCATCCCTTATATATATATAGATATATATGTATATCTCAAAAGATTAAAAAAAGCATTGACATGTTGTAGTAAAAAAAAATGTTTTTTATTTTTTATAACCTGTGCATTTTTTTAATGAGATTAACCTAAACATGTCAAGAAATTCTCTGTAGAGGTTTTGAGAGCAGAGGAAATTATTCTATGCCCCATATGCCGTTTTCTCCTGCTCTTCCCTCTTTTCCTTCCTCTTCTCATATTTTCACTCTCTTTCTTTCTCCTGTTTCATTCTCTCAGGCTTCACAGAGTCTTTGTCTCTCTCTCTAGTTCCCATTTGCTTCTCATGCCCGTCTCTCTTCCCCTCTCCACGTTTCATGTCGGTCTCTGGCTTTAATTAACATTTTTGTCTGGGATGTGAGGTGATGCCAGGCTTTGTGAGCACAGAGCTTCCTTTTGTTTCAGGAAGTCTAAAGGTCAAAAGGGCCCCTCAGTTCTCGCTGTGTTTTGGTAACCAGAGACCCTCTAAATGAACGGCTCAACTGGAGCGCGTCTCTGCTTCATTCATTTCAAACTGGGCTTCAACTCTTTTCTGCTTTTGTAGATCACTGATTCTTGAGATGTGGCATTTCTAGAAGGTACATAATGTACGAAACACATTTTCGAAATGGACTATTCATGTAACCATCTAGTAGATTTTGAAAACACATCATTTTGCAAGACCAAACTTCAGGACCTTTGTATATTGAGGCAGTTTTTTTGGTTAATATGACCAAAGTAAGGCACTTTTAAGGCGCAGTTGTGCTTTACAGGGTATAAATGTACAGATCTTCATATCAGAATGATTTCTGAAGGATTATGTGACACTAAAGACTGGAGTAATGATGCTGAAATTTCAGCTTTGATCACAGGCAATAGAAAATGGTTATTTTAAATATAATATTTCAAAATATTAATTTTTTACTGCATTGTTTATCAAATAAATGCAGCCTTGGTGAGCAAAAGAGACTGAAACTTCTCAAAGTCTTAGTGAATCTAAACCTTTAAATGGTAAAGTGTATCTGTGGGTTCTGTGTTGTGTCATGTTATGGGTGGTTGCAATGAGCGCACAAATATGAGGAATAACACATATCTTTTATTGATCAAAATATAAAGGAAAACACACGGGGACACTTAAAGCTATAGAGAATACATAACCACATTAAACATTATTTACACTGACGACACAGAACCCAGAGCTGAGGAAACTAAGGATTGAAATTAAACATTAGTTACAAACGCCTAATAGTCTTTTTTTCCCAATGTGAGTTGTATTGATATCTTTTTATGAATGAATGCCAGTATCACTGATATTGATACTTTTAGCTCTATTTCATATATATGAAATGCTGAAAATGCTGTCATGCACATCTCATTTTCTTACAACTCTTTAATTTTGCCCTTCAAAACCATTGTAGTACATAAAGCAAAAATAATACTCTTATTCAAATTGTGACAGGATTATATAAGTAAGGGATAATGTCCACCCAGCCGGTTGCTATCGCAGAATAAACCCCGCCAGAGTGATCAGGACCCCGACGCGAAGCGGAGCATCACTCTGAAGGGGTTTATTCTGCGATAACAACCGGCGGGGTGTACATTAACCCGCTTATTACACGGCTACTAGTCTCAAATAAATTAGACACAACATATTGTCTTGAGATTAAATATTTTATTAGCACTTACGCAAAGCTTTCACGAAGAAAAACTGTTCCAACCTGCTTTAAGCCTTTATCTATTGCTGCTAAATGTTGAAAATGAATGCTGAAAGAGTTAGTTCACCGGATTATTAAGCGGCTCTGTGAAATACTTGATTCTGATTGGTCCATCGCGCATTCCAGCGGTATGTTATTTCCAGATAACACCCGCTCATCCGGGTACTACGAGTTATCTTGACCGGTAGTACTTCTATTCTGAACGCTGGCGCCATCTTGTGGCTGTTAAATACTTAAACAGCCATGGCTCTAATGGAAGACTTCAAGGTGGGTACCCTTTATAAAGTTTTAAATATGGATATTTTTCTTACACAAACGCATCGATTTGAATCAGAAGGCTCTATTGACCCATCGGAGCCGTGTGGAGTAATGTTATTTGGCGGACAGCTGCATTTTTTATGGACTACAACTATTGCTTGGGTTACCTTGAGGGTGAGTAAATCATAGGCTTGGTTTCATTTTTGGGTGAACTAACCCTTTCAGCATTCATTTTCAACATTTAGCAGCAATAGATAAAGGCTTAAAGCAGGTTGGAACTGTTTTTCTTCGCGGAAGCTTTGCGCAAGAGCTAATGAAATATTAAATCTCAAGACAATATGTTGTGTCTAATTTATTTGAGACTAGTAGCCGTGTAATAAGCGGGATAATGTCCACCCAGCCGGTTGATATCGCAGAATAAACCCCTTCAGAGTGATGCTCCGCTTCGCGTCGGGGTCCTGATCACTCTGTCTGGGTTTATTCTGCGATAACAACCGGCTGGGTGGACATTATCCCTTACTTAAATAATAGTCTGTTCAGTGTGAGTTCACTGACTAAGTTCACCACTCAGATATAAGGATATAAAACTCCTGATGTAACCAATGAAACTTACTACACTGCACAATGACTCTCTGTCTTACAGTTAGCCACTTTTCCACGGTCGGGCCAGTGCGAGCCAGGGCTTTCAGTGGGCCTCTAGCTCCAAAAAACCAGCTGCATTTCCACCGTCGGGCCAGAAGCTCCGCACTAAACCCCGTCTGTAACACACTTCTCTGGAACAAAATCAGGCAAACCAATCAGTTCACCAACAAATGGAAGGTTATCAGAAAGAAATCACTGAAAACAATGAGATTGCAAGACGAGCATGATAAAAGAGGCCTTTTTGTAGTTTACTTAAATATATAAAACCGAAGCATCAATGTTTTACCACACTTTTACAATAATAAGTGAAACATGGATCATAATGAATTCATTTGTGTCAGAATTGCACACTAGTACCACAGAAATAAAGTGGTATTTATTTGTTGTGGGGATATCACATTTAGAAAGAATGATCATTTCTACACATTTTCACCATAAATACGACATGAGGAGCTTTATCACTCTCTCCAGTGACTGTCCCAGTACATTTATATCATATTTTCAGTCAGAGAAGCAGAGGAACCTTTATTTTATGACAAATGTGGATAAAGAGACGAGACCTGCTGACGATTGGGAGAGCCTGTATGATTTGTCTGGTTTCTCTAAGAGGTCATATTTAACCTGTTTACTATAGTAATGTAAGCACACAAAGTCTTTTGCATCGCACATAAATATTTCTACCTTATATGGTGATCAGAATCAACATCGGATCACACACACAAGTTATTTTAAACGCTCGCTTGCTGTATGAAAGTGAATTTCAATGAAGTCTTTAATGCTGATGTATGAAAGTTAGCTGGTATATGAAATCTCTGCCATCTCCAGACTCAGATAAACTCTGCCTTTGGTCGTAACCACTCAAGCCCGAGCTGGCCTGCTGTGGACCAAGGTATTCGACCCGACAGTGGAAAGCAGCGTGTTTACTGTGCAATTGTAAGTGTAGTGTGTTTACACTTTGTGTATTTTGTGAGTGTACAGAACTCGGTGAACTTACACTGAACAGAAGCTCTTTTGGGTGTATTGGATTCAACACCTCTGATTGGTCTTTGCGTTCATGCACTCAACAGAAATGTCTGTGATTGGTTTCAATGCTCAAACACACGTCATTAACAGAAACACTTCACAGAGCGCTCACACAAATACTCAGCGGGTAATGGATTTGACCCTGTACTTGGTACTAATGGTGAAGAAACGCTGGTATCATTACATTAAAATAAATAAATAAAAATAAAAAACTACAATTGACTTGTTACCAAAGTATCAGTACATTTGACAACACTAACATGAAGTATTCGAGTTGAGAACAGCTGATTTGAGGGGTAGTGAGTGATAAAGGAATGACATTTGGACAAAGCGAAATGGTACATTTATGTTAAAAGCATGATCATCTCGGACCCATTTTAAAGTAGAACCGTTGCTACAAACTAAAGACAGGAAAAGTTGTGACATGTTTTGTCTCATTTTGAAAGAATCAGTGAGCTGACTATTAGTTTAAAGATGAGATGAGCTAAACAAAAGGAACTGAGTTTGTAATAAATTGTATCGATTGTTTGAGGCTAGCCTCAAAATAGCACGCTGGTTCTTCTTGCCAACAACTTGTCCTCCTGAAGCTACGACAAGCTGTTCTCTTGTCACTGCTGCTGATGGACTTCTAGCACCTTAAACCTTTAATATATCACGAGTCCATAACTAATGCACATGTAACCATGTGTCTTGTTCCTGAGCCTCATTTTTAATAATAAAGTGCGGAGATATGGGATTTTCTGCCCAGCGATGTACATATTTGGTGCCACAGGGTCAGCCTTCAGCAAGACCTAGTTGGCCGCACCGCTGTCTGCTTTTTGTGGGCAACCCCTTTACTTAATAAATCGAGTTAATTAATTTATTTAGTTAATCAAACGATTTTTGAGTACATATTTTCCCCTTCCTTAAAGGGGTCATGAACTGCATTGTTTTATAATGTTTCATATGGTGCACTTACAATGTTAGTATGATTTAAAGTAAAAAAATAAAAATCATAATTTCGAAATAAAAGGCATTTTTCCTCCCCTGGTTTTAGGGGCGTGTCTGCTTTAGTGTAAATGCCCACTGCTGTGATTGGCTAACATCTTTGCATAAGAAATAGCTAATAAAGTATTACATGTTGGTCTCTCGAAAATGTTTAGCATGGTTTTACTATTACAGCTCTTAAAGTTAACTAATCGTGAAAAGCGTTGATTATAGAATTATATTCAGATCTATGGCATTATATTCAGATCTATAGCATTATATTCAGATCAATGGCATTATATTCAGATCTATGGCATTATATTCAGATCGATAGCATTATATTCAGTTCTATGGCATTATATTCAGATCTATGGCATTATATTCAGATCTATAGCATTATATTCAGATCTATGGCATTATATTCAGATCTATGGCATTATATTCAGATCGATAGCATTATATTCAGTTCTATGGCATTATATTCAGATCTATGGCATTATATTCAGATCTATGGCATTATATTCAGATCTATAGCATTATATTCAGATCTATGGCATTATATTCAGATTTATGGCATTATATTCAGTTCTATGGCATTATATTCAGTTCTATGGCATTGTATTCAGATCTATGGCATTATATTCAGATCTATGGCATTATATTCAGATCTATGGCATTATATTCAGATCTATGGCATTATATTCAGTTCTATGGCATTATATTCAGTTCTATGGCATTGTATTCAGATCTATGGCATTATATTCAGATCTATGGCATTATATTCAGATCTATGGCATTATATTCAGTTCTATGGCATTATATTCAGATCTATAGCATTATATTCAGATCTATGGCATTATATTCAGATCTATGGCATTATATTCAGATCGATAGCATTATATTCAGTTCTATGGCATTATATTCAGATCTATGGCATTATATTCAGATCTATGGCATTATATTCAGATCTATAGCATTATATTCAGATCTATGGCATTATATTCAGATTTATGGCATTATATTCAGTTCTATGGCATTATATTCAGATCGATAGCATTATATTCAGTTCTATGGCATTGTATTCAGATCTATGGCATTATATTCAGATCTATGGCATTATATTCAGATCTATGGCATTATATTCAGTTCTATAGCATTATATTCAGATCTATGGCATTATATTCAGATCTATGGCATTATATTCAGATCGATAGCATTATATTCAGTTCTATGGCATTATATTCAGATCGATAGCATTATATTCAGTTCTATGGCATTATATTCAGTTCTATGGCAGTACATTTAGATAATGACATTATATTCAGATTGATAGCATTATATTCAGATTGATAGCATTATTTTTAGATTAATGCCATATATTTTCAGATCATGGCATGAAAGGTTGCAGTGATATGACTGATATATTGAAATGAGCTGATAACATCACCGTTTTCTCCAGAGCGACTGTACAGCTGAATCAAATTTTGTTGCAATATTTTCCTGTTTAACACTGTGAAGCTGCTTTGAATCAATCGTTTTATAACTAATATCTATTTAAATAAAGCTATTTTATTATAAATAAAGTTGAGTTGCCTTGAGTGATGAGCATTGTAGCTGATCTCAGACCTCAGTTGATCTCTGTTGAGCTCATGAATGCAGTGATCTTGTCATTGAATGCTTTCATCTTAACTAACAGTACAAACTCATTGTTAACAGATTTTTGGATTATTATGGGAGTTTTGGCACAAGTCTAGAACTCCAATAATGATAAACTTGCACTGTTTAGTGTTAGGGTACTTTGGAAGGTAATGTTATTATTAGTTCAGTGGTCCTGTATCGTTCTTCTCTCACTAACACGCCAGTCGTCGAGGCCAAAGTAGCAAAGATGAAGTAGACTTCTACAAAGGCGTTTTTTCACCCCAATCCACAACTAGTCGTTAGCTGGGCTTGGTAACAATATAAGCTGTTTTTGGACTAACAAGGAAGTTTTATGTTCTGAAACTTACAGGATATTCTTATATGATGACCACTTATATGTCAAAAGCAAATTTTATTTCTCAGTTCATGACCCCTTTAAGTCTTAAGGCATGTTTCAGAGCAATGATTCAGAGCAATGATCAAATCACAGGTAGAGTAGATCACATCCATCAACACCCCCAAAGCTTAACCTCGCCCTGGGTCGACTTTTCTTTTGTTTACGTTGGGCAATTTATATGCTGCTTAATGTTTGATGATCACAGTAGTCCAAGCAATGCTTCTATAGCTTGTTTCTGCTTCTTCTTTACCTGTGTTTTGATCTGGAGATTCTGTACTCATTCAGAAGATATGTAATAGCGCCCCATCCCCTATAACAGTGAAAACACAGATTGTGAGGAAACGTTGTCATAAATGACAGAAAGTTCTGTCAACGGCTGTGAAAGAGTTAAAGGGATAATTCACCCAATGAGTTGTCATTGACTCTCCTTGTGATGTTCCAAACCCAGATTATTTTTGTTTATCTACACCAATGAACATAAACTTTACTGCTTTTTTGCTTATGTACTAACATTGTAGTTAATCATTTGATACAATGCACTTATTGTCTACATACATGTTTTTACATTGCAGTTACATTTAAAAAAATGCCTGCATGTAATTACGTCTGAAATTAATTTTTGTAGTTACATTTTTAATTACACAGCTGGCACTTCCCTTACACTTAAGTTCTTGAATTTAATTTGTTGACTCATAGATTACTTGTGTTTTTTTTCATGAACTTTTTGAAGCGTTAACATTAGGTAGAATGGACAGAAATCTCTCAGGTTTTAATACAAATATTTGTGTTTCAAAAATGAACGAAGTCTTATGGGTTCAGAATGGCATGAAGGAGAATAAATGATGACACAATTTTCAGCTTTAAGTGAACTAATTACCCATTAAAAAATCAAATCTGTATTAATGGCAGCTTGAAAGCTGTTTGTTTTGCTCGAGGCGTGAACAAACCTTTCACCAACAAATACTTTGCTTGTTAGTTCAGCTCTCGATGTTAAGAAACACTTTTCCCTGATGTTTTGTTCACATTTGTGTTGCTTTAAAAGCCAGATGTTAAACTAAACACTTTAAACTCGGTTTGGCAAAATAACATGGCACACTGTTAATTTGGATGGATTATTTTTAAATGTTATAATAGATTTCAGAAAGACATTTTCAAATGATAATTTCCACAGAGCTTGTTGCAATGCATCCTGGGATTGCCTTGTCTCAAGGAACGGTTAAAAACCCCTGGTTTACGCCAATGCCCATTATGAGAAGCCCTTGCAACAACTGATAATGCAATGTGCACTTCCTTAGAGTTACGAAAAGCATGCTGACACGTTTTTATCAAATCAAGTTTGCATAGCTGAAAGTGTTTGCATTCGCGTACATACGTGGACAGTGTTTCTGGCTTTATCCATTCAGATTAGAGCTCCTGATTTGAGATATCATATAAGCAAAGATAATTATGCTGCCTGCTGATTGTAACAGCCTTGCCGTCAGAAGCTTTCCCACGTGCCTAAAATGTTGCCACAGTTTCAACAACGATTGTGTGATGCCAGCAGAAGAAATGCTACTTTATGACTGATTGTTGCAACATCCTGGAGCGTTTGGTCTGCGGCTCGTAAAGCTTTTCCATTCAAACATCAACCAACAATACTCTCATGCAGAGCAACGGGTTCATGTGTTGTAACACCTGCACAATTCTTAATTCCTCTCTTCCGCATTGTTAAGACGGTTACCATACATTTCTCAAAGCGTTCATGCACCTACATGCAGCTTTTCCCCCTTCAATGATTCCCAGAAGTGAACTGAAAGAGAATGTGGTGGAGCAAGCCCTCCCTACACTGGAACTTGAAAAATGAGAGTGTGCAGATGATGATGAGATGTGACGTGCACATGCTGGTAACATGCATGAAGCGTATCTTTGTACATTTCTGCAGACATGCCATCATTATCACTGTCACAGAACCACACGATTCTGCTTTGTGCTATAGTAAAATGCACATATTTAAATGCACACACAAATATACACATTATGCTCGTAAACGCATTACACACACTGGTTCACTGTGTGTGTGTGTGTGTGTGTGTAGGCAAGGGAAGTGAATGTATAAGCACATCTCATTCACAATAGCAATCCAGCGTGCTATACATTACATTAATATAATAAAGAAACAAAATAATCTTTATTTATTATAAAATAAATAATCAGTCTTTAGGCCTAGGTTAAAAATTATATTAAAAAGAAAACCTATATAAAAAATGATTATGAAATAAAAACAAATTTAAGAGACAAACTACATTAACCGTGCTCACCGGGGAAATTATTACTTCTCTCATTGTGCTTAATGTCATTGTCACATGTCACTATTTTAATAGACCTCTAAACAGGGTTGCCAAGTCTGCGGTTTTCACCAGAATTGAGCTACTTTTGAACTGTAACTGTGGGTTGATTTTTTTTTTTTTTTTGACATACCGCATAAGTTATATTTGACTGAAATGCTTGCAAGACTAACCCTCTATTAATAATACCCAACAGTATTCTAGCCTATATGAGCAGTATCCAAGTACACATTGTCATTTTTCTTTCTTTCTTTCTTTCATTCACAGGAAGAGGAGATGTTTCGTCCCAATATGTTCTTCCTGTTACTTTTACCACCAATCATTTTTGAGTCTGGATACTCATTACACAAGGTACATATTACTGTAATATTATTCATTTTCAAAAAAAACAGCCATAAAGTTGTTGTAAAATATGTGAGAGCTCTGTTGTCAGCACTCTGTTGCAAAAAGATCTGGGGCAGATCCTATCATACAGTGCAATGTCAGGCACGACACAGGGTGTTTTTTTCTAGTTTCAGCCTGACGCAGTTATCATCATGTTGTGTAAACAGCAAATGTACTCACTCCAACCAGCGATGTTGGTGCGGTGCCTTTTTGAGGAACTGAAAACGACTGTGCCATTGACCAACAAAAACGGTCTAAAGTCAATAGGGCAGTATTTTTTGTGTTGCTCAGTAGTTAGTAATATGAGCCTATAGTCAGGTGCACAACGCCTGTACACTCTGCTTATTACACACACAGGGACGCGCAGCAGCACACACACTTTTCGAAATATTAAAAATAAAAGATTCCTCTCTGGAGAAGCCCAACTGGCTTTCAAAGGGAACGGGAGATGAGACTCTGATTGGTTTAATTGCACAAATGATCATGCCCAAAACACACCCATGGCTCATTAAGACTACAGACAACCCTTTAGGATAGGGGTGGGGAACGTTGATCCAGAAGGGCCACTCTCTTGCAGAGTTTAGCTCCATCCCTGAAAAAAAAAACACTCACCTGCCTCTAACTTTAGTAATCTTGAAGACCTTGATTAGCTTCAGGTGTGTTTGATTAGGGTTGGAGCTAAACTTTGCAATGCTGCGTCCCAATTCGCCTACTTATACTACGTCCTAAAAGTATGTACTCTTTTTGTGAAGAAAAAGTATATACTTTTGAGTGTGTAGCAGAAAAGTATGCAAGCTTCGGGACATACTACTTCGCCATCTTTAACGGACTCTGTCGCTTAGTTACGTGCATCCCGTCACCGTTTATCTGCCCTGTCAATCATCGTCAGATTCGTCACAGTTCAAATCCTTCACATTCAGTTTAATCTCCTACTGTATCGGAGAGAAATGTAGCCGCTCGTTGATCTGCCATTTGTGGGTCTTTAATGCAGAGACTCTCCTCATGTATTTACAGTTTAAATATAATGATGCATTTAAAAGTTAATGGCCAAACGTGTCATTTCAAAAGTTCTCAATGCTGCTGCGGGTGAAATATAATGTGACAACACTGAATAAATATATTTTTGTCAGGTTAAATATTGATAGTAGGTCACTCAAACCCCTTTATCTAAACTTCTCTACTTAACCGTCGAACTCGCACATCCGTCATGTTTGTAGTTTTTTAACGCTTTTTATCAGCGTTTGTAGCGTTTGAATTCGGACCGGAAATAGTAAACCATCCGGGAATCTTTGGAATACTCTTTTCAACATACTACGATTTGGGACATACTAATTCTATTTTTTTAATACTATTTAGGATGGATAGTATGCGAATTGGGACACAGGGCAAGAGAGTGGCCCTTTTGGGTCAACGTTCGCCACCCCTGATTTAGGACCATGTGCCTGGCATGCAGAGCGTTTTTTCTGTCATTAAAATAATAAAAGTAGGTTCAGACATGCCCTAAAGTGCACCTGTGCCATGAGCTTCAGACTATGTGCTCAGATTATTAAAATTAGACCCATAAACTCAGTAGTTACTAATTTGAATCATTCTAACGAATCCTTCGCGGAGTGAACGAATTCGCTCTGAACAGTTACTGAATCTCACACAAAACTGCAAATTGGTGTCTAAAAACGAAGCATGTTTAGTGTATTTAAGGTTTGTGAAACTGATGCCATGTGTGTGGAGAAATGATATTACTTACAAATGATATATTGTAATTGTGAGACCCAGGGGCTGGTTGCATAAACCTAGACTAGTCTTAAAAGTAAGTCATCTAATTTTTTTCTTTAAGACTGGACCTAACTTTTTAAAATCAGTTGCATAAAATGGTAGATTGGTTCAATTTGAATTAGAAAAGTAAGACTTATTACATTTTGAGTAATTGCTAGTTGGACAAATTAGTGCTTAAGGGTGCGTTCATGCATTAAAATGAACCCTGGTGTGGTTGCTCATTTAGTGCGGTTCATTTGAACATATGTGAACACTGCCGTCTGAACCCTGGTGCGCACCAAACAAGCGGACCGAGACCGCTAAAAAGATGGGTCTCGGTCCGCTTCCAAACGAACTCTGGTGCGGTTCGATTGATCCAACACGGACCAAAGACATGTAAACGGACCAAAAAACGGACGTATAATGTCACATTTGTGCGACCCATAGTCAGCCGATTTGACGACGCGGAAAGATCGGTGTATCCAAAATGAGTAACTTTAACATCAGAGGGCAAACGTGGAGCAACGAGGAAGAGCCTCATCGATATTCGGTCTGACGAGCATGTTTGAAAATGCTAGAAAAAACGCACAAAAAGCATACCTGGTTCTTCTCATCAAAGGACATGTGTTGCCCATTATTAGCAGGTCATTATTATCATTATTAGCTTGATGATACAATTAAATAAACAAACGTTTTGATATTTATTTTGAATGTTAGTGTTGTCCTCAACTTGTCACCCTCTGAGTCTGTATTCAGAGACTGTGATGGATACACAGATATAAACAAAGTTTTTATTCCACAGGGGAATTTTTTCCAAAACATAGGTTCGATCACATTATTCGCCGTCTTTGGAACAGCGATTTCAGCCTTCATCGTGGGAGGGGGAATCTATTTCCTGGGCCAGGTATTTTCTCTCTGTTTTAATATAAGCAGTAATGGCTTTTCTCATGTTTTTCCATGTAAACAGACCTAACAGTGATCATCCTGTAAGTGCAAGTGGTTTATCTAGTTAGACTAGTTGGCACGCCTTAACAGCTCATATAACAGGATTTCTCTATGAGTAACTGTTCTGTTTGGATGTGTTTCCTGGATAGGCGGATGTTATTTACAAGATGACAATGACAGACAGGTGAGAAAATTGTCTGGAACTATTGAGAAGCGTTGACATGTACGTTCATGTCTTCATTTTTTCTCTTTTTTTCCTCTGTAGTTTTGCGTTTGGTTCTCTGATCTCCGCTGTGGATCCAGTCGCCACTATCGCCATCTTTAACGCCCTGAACGTGGATCCCGTGCTCAATATGCTGGTGTTCGGGGAGAGCATCCTAAACGACGCCGTCTCCATTGTATTAACAAAGTACGCCTCACTGAATCATCAAAACTCTCTCTCTGTCGTTTTAAATCATTCGGTTATCATTTTCACATCCAGTTCCATGTTGTTTAAATAGCAAATGCACTCGCACCCATCTGTTCACCCAAGGCCGTGCTGGTCTGAAAACCAGGTGTTTATTGGTGCATTTCTATTTTGAGGAACTGAAAACGACTGACCAACACAAACCTGCTCAGTAATATGTGCCTATAGTCGGTGCTCAACACATATACACTGATTATTACACACAGAGACATTGACACACATGCCAAATATTAAAAAAGATTCCTCTGTGGAGAAGCGTTAAGTCTTTCCTCATTTAAATAGCTACTCCGCCATGGTGCGAGCGCAATTAGCTTTTAAAGGGAAAGGGAGATGAGACTCCCTTTTTTTTTTTTTTTGCACGCTACACCCAAAACACACCCATGACTCATTAAGAAACGAGGGACACCCCTTTTGGACCATGTGCGGCAAGTGTTTTTATTGTTTTCAGACACTGACTAGGCAGATATTGGCTTGGGACTATATTATCGGGAAGCACAGGCGAAGCACTGCTACTTGGGCGCTGAGATATCACGCAACACATTGCGATCGCTCAACAGCCGGAGGACATGAGGATGAGAGCCGTGATATCTCTGCACCCAATATCTGCCTAGGAAAAAGCCTTGTCTTAGGCCGTGTGTCCACCAAAGCATTTTTTCACGTGGCGTTTTCAATTGTTTTCAATGGAAGCACCGCGTTTTTCGAACGCCTGGAGCGCACCGAGGCACTGAGCGAGTATTTCACACTCAAGCGCTTACCGTTTTTTACTGGTCGCCGAGAGTTGAAGAACGTTCAACTTTGAGTAAAACGCAGCGCTCATCACTGTCACGTTTCACCCAGCCGTCCAATCGCAGTGGAGGAGGGGCGGGACAAACACAACACCGACCAACCGCCACATTCTGCATGTACAACATCAACAGATGAAAACAAAAATAACTGACACTTGTATAGATGAAAAAGGTAAACAAAAGTTTATTGGACTATTCTAAACACACACAAACTAACAAAAACACACATGCATACAGTTACTGGGAAAGGGATGTTTGTTAATGGAAAGGAGTGAAGTCCCAATGATTTCTTAACCACAACATGAGAATCAATATACTAGCAGGTCAACCTTAGTTTGCTCGCTTAAATATGATTTTTACCAGTTCAGCCAGAATGAAGAGTCATGTACTTGTGTTTGAATGCTCCTACGAGCATGGGTTCCTCTTAGCACGGCGTTGCACGGCTGGTGGTCAGTTGTTGTGGTCAGAGGGATGGATAGTTGGTTTTGCAGGGTGAAAAGCCGGATCCTGGATGGTGTTAGCTGGTTGCTACGCGACGGGCATCTCTCTGGCGCGACTGCGCAGACTCCAGGAAGTTTTCTACGGTGAGGTTCAGACGGAGTTTTGGAGTGTGGTGATGATGAAGAGCTCTTGGTAGCTCGGAGGACGCTGCGTGCAGGCAGGAAAGGCCCGCACGATCAAAGCAGAAGTCACCACAAAACCATGGCAGTTAGTAAAGCGCGGAGCAAAACAAAAAGCAAAGATATCTTGTTGCCCGGGAGTTTTAAACGGGCCCTAAGGTCCTTCTTTGGGGGCGTCTCTGGCCAATGAGATATTGTTGTGGGCGGGTGTCCTGCTCACTTCTCCTGTTCATGCATATCATTAGTGTAATGTCTGATTGAACACTTTTAAGAACCCAACTTTCCTATTGTGATCACAGTACATTTTACACAAATGTACCGTGCATCAAAATGTGAATCATTTATCCATCACATAGACATCAAACAGCTTGCTATTCCCACGATGGGAGTGAAGATTCATATGTAACACGTCTCGCGTACAGAGAAACTCTACAAGTTACATGAAAATATACATAATACCTTAGTATATGTTTAAATCGCCATTGGGTGGATTAATTCATGTTATTGAATCTATGGTTTAAGTTTACTCCTCATGTCTGCATTGGTGTGAGGTCTTTGTGTGGTGTTTAAAGAGCCTTTGGAATGCGTGGGTCGAGGAAGGAGGGGCACGGTGAGGTGTCCTGGATAGTATCAGGGTTGACTTCGAGCAACTCTGTGTCCTGATAACGATTTGAATTTATGCCTGTCGGTTAGGGCTGGGCGATATGACGAAATATATCGTCTGGACAATAGAAAATGTCTATCGTTTTATATTAGGCTCTATCGCTTACGCCACGATAAGGCGTTTACGGCAGAATTTTACGTCAAGATGCACCTCACGCCACGGCATGCCCATGCACGCTGTAATACATAAACAAACATGGAGGAAGACAGTAGTAGACGTGGTTCAGACCAGGGTAATTCTCAGAGTAATTATGCCAGAGTGGTGGCATAAGCGCTCAAAACAAACTTCAGACACAGACACTGCTACGGGCTTTTACGCGTGGCACACCATATAGCCATATATTGAAATATTTTAATGGCAGGTGTAGGGATGGCTAAAAACTAAACATTTTCTTGACCGACCACCGAGCCTCATTAGCCGGTTGAAACCGGTTAACGGATTAGTTTAAAATATGCGCCGCTATTTGAAATAACAGCCGCGACCCGCGCTCCCTCTCTCTCTCTCTCTCTCACACTCGCGCGCGCACACGTCTGCCCTGACTCTAACCTCAAGTGTTTACTTTTTGCAAACCTTGTGAGCGCGCAAACCCAAACGCTGTGACCTCGCGTCAAATGTTTTTATTGGTTTATTAAGTACAAACAGGCGAGTTATGAAAAATTGAGTGTGAGGGATTTGTTCACTTCACACAAAAAGATTTTGGAATGAGATGGCTAATTGTAGTAGCGTTTAGTCCACTGTATAATAGCCTAATTTTTTTTTTAACCGACAACTTTGATCGGTTAGCGTTGATACGGTCAACCATCGGTCAAACGGTCATCGGTTAGCATCCCTAGGCAGGTGTTAACTTCACCAACAGTCTTGCTTGAAAAAAAAGGTTCTAAATAAAATAAAAATGTAGTCCATACTACCTTTATTTGTTTTGTATATCATTTCAAACTGCATTTCCACATTGCAATTTTGTATAGAATATTTATAAACTGAATTAACAGAAAAATTGCTATATCGTTATGTATATCGTTATCGGGATATCAAATGAGCTATATCGGGATATGAAATTTTGGCCATATCGCCCAGCCCTACTGTCGGTAATAAATGAGTCCCTTCTTCGTGAGGTTCTACCCACTGTTACGCTTGTAGAACAAAGAGGAAACGTCATGTGACTCATCTTCTCCTTGTGCGTGTTGAGATAACGCAGATAAAGCGGGAGAGATGTTGTATTTGGGCATCCTTGATTGGTTTTACGATCGGTTCAGGTTACGGAGAGGGGGTCTCTGGAATGCTTTGTTGTGTCGACTCACTGCTGGAATATACATATTCCAAAATTGATTAAGCCCTTTTTCTAAAAATGGTGGAGTATTCCTTTAAGAGACTAGGTACACCCCTTTTGGACCATGTGCCCCAAGTGTTTTTTTTTCTGTTAAACTAGCAAAAGTGATTCGGACGCACCTGCGCCATGAGCTTCAGATCATCTGCTCAGATCATTAAAATAGGGCCCTACATGTAAATAGTAATTAGTTGCTATTTATACTTTGTGGGAGATACTATTTGCACCTCAGTTTGTTGTACATTAAATGGTATACAAGAATAATATTGGGTGTAAATTATTATACTCAGGAGTGCACGTAAGTGGTGCACAAACCAAATAAAAATGCGCTGGGTAAGTACGTTCGGACCACTCAGTTGCATACCAATAGGTTGACAGCTTTTAATGCACAGTCGCCATTTTAGATTGACTAACTGTAACACTCTATAAGATTTCCATTTGAACTGAATGCATAATAAATATGCCAGTTTCAGAGGAAAACACAAAGCTGTTCGTTTCTAGTCTGTTGCCAAGCTGCCATTGGCTTTTGTGGCCTGGAGACATCCTCATTCTGTCTTTTTATGCCTTCTGATCATTTTCTGCTTCACGTCCCGTGATTTATGACCTTGTAGAGGTGTGCTTCCCATGTGATAAATGACTTTAGACTTCCGCACAGTATACACATACAGATTTTTATAATCGACTAGGACTGATGGAGTTTGGTCTTTAGGTGGCCTGTATAATTAGGCTTATAAAGGATTGCCACATTTAGTTTGTTCTAGAGAAGAATGCTTGATTTTGTTTTATTTAAGATTGAATATTGGACTGGAGAGTCTGCTCTGTATTTTCTGCTGCACAAGAGGCGTGATCAACGGGCATAGTTCAAATGACTCTGTACGCAATTGGACAGTCCTTGAACCAATCGTGATCAAAGAGGAGTGATCAGCGGGCAACAACCGATCGCTTCTCTATCTGTCATCGTGTTAAACCCGCCAATAGCACGCCAGGTGGATAAGCCAGTCTGTGATTGGTTCCGGCAAAACTGTAATAGAAGCTGTAGAAATGAATGTACAGGTTTCCAGACAGAGTTGCAGGACGAAATCAAATCGCCGGCAGATCAGGCTGGGTTTACCCGGTCTAGCACTTGAAGAGAATTCTCTAGAATGGCAATGACCGTCAAATCCATTCATTAGAAGGAGATTAGGTTAACAGTTAATGCATAACCAACATTTTTGACAATCTAATACTGTATAAGATTTCCATTTAAACAGAATGCATAATATATCTGCCAGTTTCAGAGGAAACACAGAGCTGTAACATTCATTGACTCGCTTCACCTGGCAGTGTAAAACCGGCAGTCAGTCAAAATCAAGCCCAAAACAAATTATCATCGATATTATTTATTATCAATAAATGATTCTTTAACATATTAAACTTGGAACCACTCTGCATTTGAAAAGCAAAAACAGATGTTATCTTAAAAAAGAATCACATTGCACCAGCGGGAGGGCACGCACTATCCTCCGACCAGCTGTGAGCAGATCAGCCTATGTTTGGAGATGGAAAATGAGAAAAAGTGACGTGAAGGCTGATTATGGCAACCCATAGTCGGAATTCATCCTCTGAATTTAACCCATCCAAGTTAGTGCACACACATTAGGAGCAGTGAGTAGTGAACACGCACACAGCAAACCATGAAAACGCATTAAACAAGCGCTGTATATATATATATATATATATATATATATATATATATATATATATATATATATATATATATATATATATATATATATATATATATATATATATATATATATATATATATATATAGAATAAAATTAATTCAAACCATGTCCAACTGTTAAAATAATGAAAAAATAATAAATGTATTGTAAATGTTAAAATAATATAATAGTATTATCACACTTTATTTTGTAAAACAAAAAGCCCTCCCTAAACCTACCCCTCACCAATAAACACTTTATTGTTAAACACGTTAGGCACTTTATTTCCACTTTTCAAATTCATTGAAAGTAAATTCCTTTCTGATCTAGTGATGGGAAAAAAGAGTAGCAGGAGTTAGCAAAAGGCGGATTCAAACTCGGGTTGATTTGCATCAACTTTCTGCCATGTTCCTTATCCATACACTATTACTACTGCACTGTAAACAAAAATATTGTTTTTTGTTGGTTTAACTTAAAAAAGTAAGTAACCTGGTTGCCTTAAAATTTTGAGTTTATTGAAATAAAACATTTTGTTGATACAATGAAGGAAATTTGTTTAATAAATAGAAACTCAAAATATTATTGTATCTGAACCACATAAAAAATCGACATTAAAAATTGATAAATCATGTTTCACTGCGTCATCAAAAATAAAACACACAATTACCCAATATGCTTACAAAATCTATTAATAATATTTTAATAAAGGTTGTCGAATCTCAAAAAATGTTCATTGTATTAACTCAAAATTTAAATTTAAATTAACTCAAAATGTTAAGGCAACCAGGTAACTTTTTTTCAAAATAATTTTTTACGTAACTGATAATGTCCACCCAGCCGGTTGTTATCTCAGAATAAACCCCGACAGAGTGATCAGGACCCCGACGCGAAGCGGAGCATCACTCTGAAGGGGTTTATTCTGCGATAACAACCGGCTGGGTGGACATTATCCCACTTATTACACGGCTACTATTCTCAAATAAATAATTATTAGACACAAAATATTGTCTTGAGATTAAATATTTCATTAGCTCTTACGCAAAGCTTCTGCGAAGAAAAACAGTTCAAACCTGCTTTAAGCCTTTATCTATTGCTGCTAAATGTTGAAAATGAACGCTGAAAGGGTTAGTTCACCCAAAAATGAAACCAAGCCTATGATTTACTCGCCCTCAAGTCATTATAGGTGTGTATGACATTCTTCTTTCAGACAAATACAATCGGAGTTATAATTAAAAAGTCCAGGCTAACGTTAATCCAAGCAGTAGCCTAGTTGTAGTTGTGTTTGAAGTCCATAAAAAATGCAGCTGTCCGTCAAATAACGTGCTCCACACGGCTCCGATGGGTTAATAGAGCCTTCTGATTCGAATCGATGCGTTTGTGTAAGAAAAATATCTATATTAAAAACATTATAAAGGAAACCTGCCTTGAAATCTTCCATTGTAGCCATTGGTGTTTAAGCCACAAGATGGAGCCAGCGTTAAGCATAAAAGTAGTACCGGTCAAGTAACTCGTAGTACCCGGATGAGCGGGTGTTATCTGGAAATAACGTACCGCTGGAATGCGCGATTGACCAATCAGAATCAAGTATTTCACAGAGCCGTGTAATAAAGTGTGTTAACAATCTAGCGTCTTCTTTTTTTTTTTGTCTGGCACAGCAAAGCCTGCCGCACTCGTGTTAAAAACTGAAGTCGACGCATCTCGATCGACCCCAGGTGGCGGTCCCAGTATAGCTTATAACCCCCCTCATTGTTTTCTAATGGACGCGAGACAAACTAAACAATCATATTACACTTCAAAAAATTTCCCCCAAAGATGTCCTCTGTCATTTTAGTAGGGTTTTAATCACGATGATTTAATTTCAAGTGTTGATTTTTTAAAGATGCCCTAGAATGAAAATTTGAATTAGCCTTGCCATAGTGAAATAATAAGAGTTCAGTACATGGACATCACATACTGTGAGTCTCAAACACCATTGCCTCCTCCTTCTTATGTAAATCTCGTAAATCAAAAACACCACAGGAAAAGAAGTGCTTCTCAACATAAACCCAACCGTGATGTAAATGGGGATCATTTATATGCACGCCCCCAACATTTGCATCTGTCCAAACATGTTCATTGTCAGGCGGAACTGACGGAGCGAATCATCAAAACAAGCTGCTCTCATGGACACACGTCATGTTCAGGCTGTTCAGGAGACGTGAGGACTTTTCTATCCTTCCCACGGATAAAAAATGTCAACAGTCATGGTTGATGTTTATAATCCAATACTACAACAATTTAATTCAAGATCGTTCGTTTGTTCGGCCCATTTCAAGCAATCTTCGCTCAGCGTCTTAAACTGAAGAAAGTGGCAATTACAACCGTATTCCTGCAAGCAGTAAGTAGCGATTTATCCACTTATTGACTGTTTAAACCATTTCTGATTAAATTGAAAGTTTCTTAGAGAGACAGAAATGTTGGCAAGATGCTTACAGTAACAATAGGAAACACCAAGTACCATACCAAACTAAATAGTGTGTCTAATGACAAAGGGTAATATTACCTTTTATTACAAAATACAACCGTAGATACTTTGCTTAGATCGTTCACTCGATCCTTCTAGCAAGCGTCACCTTTTCCACCATAGAAGTTAAAATGACAGTCATTTGACAAGGCTATATAAAGTTATATATTAATATTTTTGAGAACTGAAGTATGGTGTTTCCGATGATGTTTTTGCCTATTAGTATTTCAGATTAGGCTACATCACAGTCACTGCATAACATTAGCCTACATTGTGACTAACGTTATATAAACATGCAATATCTCTGACGAAAAAAGACAAGTCTAAAATGTAGACTGAATGACACTTTAAGCAGAACATCTCAAATGGAGATTGCTGAAATGCAGCTTACTTGTTTATTGGTGTTTTCAGTTCACCGCCGCACGAGAGAGAGCTCGCGGGCATATGGTTGCCAGATTGGACATGTTTAGGTAAAATACCGGATAGTATACGAGTTCTTTTCACAGAAAAGCTCTGTTTAGGGGTATTTAAATTACTGAAATCTGGCAACCGCACGAACGCGAGCTCTTTCTCACGCTAGGATGATCTGAAAACACCAATAAACAAGTAAGCTGAACAATCTCCATTTGAGATGTTCTGCTTAAAGTGTCATTCAGTCGGTCTGTGTTCTGTCCGGATGGTCAGGACTCAAGAGCCGCTTCGCTGAACTGCTGTGAGCCGCTGAAATAAGCCAATCAGAGCAGAGCTCAACATTAATATTCATGACTCTTCCAAATAAGGCAAAAACAGAGCATTACATCCCAGGGACAATTTCTAGGGTTGTAAATAGACCTGATAAACTGAATCTCGACAATTTTAGGCCTTAAATAAGCCACAAACCCTCTATGTAGATATCAGAGAACAATTTAACATTTTGTTTCAGATCATTCTAGGTAATCCTTTAAATAAGTTTGGTTTTAGTTATTTGATGCTATAAAAACGGTGTGTGACGTCATGATTGACAGCTGAGGTTGAGTTTCTCTTGAGCTTGTCTTTTTAGGAGGAGATTGGAGCTTTAGCTTTAATTTCTACATTTCCATAACATTTATTTCACCAACATAATGAATAATGAATGGGCACAAGCAGATATCAGTGGGCGGAGTTAGTGTAAACAGACAAAACAAAACATCTAGTGAGGTTCACAGACACCCCGCTCGAGCTTTGATTTAGGAGAAATGCTGTGTGAGTTGGTTGCGGTCTCTGCAATCTTTTTTTGTAGGCTTCCGTGCAAGTGTGTCAGGCACTTTTTTTGTTCGTTTCTAGTCTGTTGCCAAGCTGCCATTGGCTTTGTGGCCTGGAGACATCCTCATTCTGTCTGTTTATGCCTTCTGCTCATTTTCTGCTTCCACGTCCCGTGATTTATGACCATGTAGAGGTGTGCTGTTCATGTGACTTTTGCACAGTATATACATACAGATTTTTATAATCTACTAGGACTGATGGAGTTTGGTCTTTAGGTGGACTGCATAATTAGGCTTATTTTGCCACGCAGAAGTAAAATACTATGATGTACTTCTAATGTTTTACACTTCCGTTTCATTAGTTGGTAGAAAAGGAGTGATCAAACTGTTTAATATATATATTAGGGATGTCACATTACTCAATATAATATTGAACCGTTCAGTACGGCATTCACGATTCAATACGCGCTGGTGAATAGCGTTTTATTTGGTTTTGCATTTAATTAATTATTTCCATTTCTCTCCGTTTGAAATATTTCTCTCAGTTTATTTCGGCTCTGTTTGAGTGTGCCCGTGAGTCTACGCGCTGATATGAGCAAATATCCAATCATATGCACTAAGGTTAAGAGTATTTAGACGTGTTTTAAAGCCTTGCCGGCTTAACATTTCATTCACTTATCCACTGTTTTGCACTGAGCGCGCACTAAACGTCTGTCAAACACACGTGATTACTGTACAGTCTTACTGCGCTAATACTGTCAAACACACACAATGTCTAAAGTGAAAGTAAAATCCTGTGCGTCTAAATATGAGATGTGAGCAGGTCTTCAATTGACAGCAGCAGCCTGTAGTGAACACGCTGTCCTTAAAGGGACAGTTCACCTCTAAAATGATGTTAATAAAAATAAATAAAAAAGACCTTTAATACAGTATCTTTTAAAATATACTTGAATGGTACTGTACATCTATGAGCTGCCACTATAAATCTTTATTTTATATTATTCAATACACTGGGAATGTGTACAGATGTTTTTTTTAGGTAAAGTTTAAATAAGGGTTTTCAAGTCTTTTAAGTAAAATAAAGACATTTAAGTATTGCAATAAAAACATTTTCTCCTAAGGCTAAGTGTTTAGCCTTTTTCTGTTCCAATAATGCTGTGCCTAAGAATAGAATAGCAAAAAAAAAAAAAAAACGTTGTATTGTTGCATCCCTTGTTGTATAATATACACATATATAAATATACACACCACTCCTGAGGTGTTTAACACAGTAGGAGGATGAAATGATGAAGTGGCCGGCTGACATGAGGACATTTTCAATTATTTAGTGCTCTTATTTTTTTATTTTATTTTTTTATAATAATAAAACAGTTTAGAAATAAGTTGATACATAAATAAATCAGTGAAATTGATCCCTAGACATGCCTCTTCTAGTATCTATTAGACTATTAGCAGAAGTGGCTCACCAGAAATCTAACACATTATAGTTAAATACGGCGACGCCACGCTCTATTTGAAAAATAAGGTTATAAGGATAGGATTGCCACATTCAGTTTGTTCTAGAGAAGCACACTTGATGGGATAACTCTTGGATGGCATTGTGTGGTGTAGCATTTAGTTTGTCTTCAGTAGAATTACTGGAACAGCCAAATCCATTCATTAGAAGGAGGTGCACATTTACTCTTGGCCATGGACATGTGGGTGTTTCTGAAGTCCTATTCAGCTGAACTCTTTTCCGATCAGACGCTCTTAATTAGAGGCCACACATTATGAAAAACAGGATATTGCTGTTTTGTTTTTCTAATCTGCAGGGTACACACACACACACACACACACACACACACACACACACACACACACACACACACACACACACACACACACACACACAGCTATCTAAATGGGGATATTGCATAACATTCTAATATTTTTACATACAGATAATTGGAACCCACTTTATATTAGGTGGCCTTAAGTACTATGTACTAACATTATAATTAATCATTTGATTCAATGCACTTATTGTGTACTTACATGTTTTTACATTGTACTTACATTTAAAAAAAAATTACCTGCATGTGATTTCATCTGTAATTACATTTATCAATTGCACAGTTGACACTTCCCTTACATCTAACTCTACCCTTAAACACACACACCACACCTGTCCCTAACCCTACCCATATCCCACTTCAATATCAGCAAAACTGTGTTGAAATACAATATGAGCACATTGACCTTATTTTTTGATGCAAGTACATAGTAGTTAAGGCCACCTAATATAAAGGGGGCAGATAATTGTACATTTTATAACCTAACCCTAACTCACACCCTAAATCTTTCCAGTATGGAAAACTTCTGCATTTCTAAAAATAAAACAATTATAGTTGTATACTAGTTATATATATATAATTATTTTTACAAATGAGGACATCCTCAAAGGGAGTTTTGTGAGATTTTGCTCACTTCTGGGTACACATTTGTTAAAGAGTAACTAAACCCTAAACCAACTTTTTTTAGTTAATGATCTGCAAGACTGGGGCTTCATTAATGCTGTTTATTGATTAGAGTAAATGTTTTGACATTTGGGTATAAAGTGTTTTATTTCTATAATATATGGTGTAAAAACGTCTTAGTGCTGCCCTCTTAAGGTTGAACGCTTTCAGACAAACCCTGACACGCAAATGGTTGCCGTGGTAACAACAAATCCGTAACGTGCTAGACTGCTGGCGTATGTTGTCTAACTTTTATTTGAGGAAATCTGTTGTAATAGGCTATTAGGTTTGAACTTATTGGTCCTGCGCTTTTTTAGTGGCATTCAGTATAAGGATATCGCTGTTCAATGTTTATAGATTAGTTAGTGGTCTCAATCTCTCTTGCGCTGCTGCTTCGCTAGCATGAATAGATGAATGAATGAAGGAGCATCGTCGGCATCGGGAGTTAAAGCAGTTTGAGCCAGCGGCTCGATTGATAAGGCTCTGTGTCTACAGACATTTCAACCTCCTCCACTTCAGATGAAGGTGGTGAAGAAATGTCCTCTACTTTAGATGACCGCTCTGTTGCAAAGCTACTGTCCTCACTCCAGTGTCACTATCTGTCTTTGCGAGTCTGACAGCTGTCAAACAAGTCACTACGGGTCTCAGGTGCAATGACCTTTCAAGTGTTTTAACCATACAGTCCCTGACAAAAGTCTTGTCGCTTATCTATTTTCTAGAAATACCTGATATTAACCTGACTTTTAATTAATTCATTGGTGTTAGAAATAGCTCATATGAAAAGCTAAAACCCTCCCAAATGATGTTTAATGCACTGAAATAAATCATTTTCACAGAAAAGATATTTATCATTTAATCAAGACAGAAAGGTCAAATTTTGGCAAGACAAAAGTTTTGTCGCCTATACAGAAATTGAACAAATTTACTGCAAATACAAAAATATGTCAAATGTAATATCTTGTATGACTTCCATGAGCTTGAAGGACTGCATCCATGCGGTTTGGCAAGGATTCATACAATTTATTGATGAAGTCATCAGGAATAGGTCATCAGGTCTTGCATGCCTCCCAGAGTTCATCAATATTCTTTGGTTTCGTCTTCCATGCGTCCTCTTTCATCCTACCCCACATATGCTCAATGATGTTCATGTCTGGTGACTGGGCTGGCCAACCCTGGAGGATCTTGATCTTCTTCGCCTTGAGGAACTTTGATGTGGAGATGGAAGTATGCGATGGAGCACCGTCCTGCTGCAGAATTTGGCCTCTTTTATGGTTGGGAATATAAGAGGTAGCTAAGATTTCTTGGTATTTTAGTCTATTGATGTTGCCTTCCACCCTGCAGATCTCTCGCACACCCCCATACTGGATGTAACCCCAGACCATGATTTTTCCGCCACCAAACTTCACTGTTTTCTGGGTGAATCTCGGATCCATTCTGGCTCCAGTAGGTCTCCTGCAATATTTGTGGCGACTGTGGTGTAATTCAACAGAAGATTCATCTGATCCACCTTCTGCCACTTTTCCAGCGTCCATCCTTTTAGCAGGCTGTGGGCCTTGGCAAATGCCACACGGTTTTTCAATTGTCATTTGTTTAGTGCTGGCTTCTGGGCACTGATTCGACCATGAAGGCCATTTCGAGACAGAATCCGACAAACTGTTCTGGTTGACACAGGGACTTCAGGGGACCAGGTCTCGTGGAGCTCTGCTGCAGTGGAAAATGGGCTGGCCTTGGATTTTCGAGCCAACAAACGGTCCTCTCGAGCAGTTGTCTTGCGGGGTCTGCCTGACCTGGGCTTGTCAAAAACGTCTCCAGTCTCTTCAAATCTTTTTTTTTATCCTCTGTACTTGACGCTGAGACACATTGAAGGTGTCTGCCACATCAGCAGTGGATCTGGTCTTCAGCCTCTTGATAATCAAAACTTTAGTCTCAGGGTGAATCTTAGGCATGTTTGCAGAGGTCTAGTTGCAGTTGATGTGAAGGTCTAGCGTACTGGGGTTCTTTTTATACACACTTGAGACCTAATTGATCCATTATTAGTCAAAGGTGAACCTCATATGACAAGGCGACAACACTTATGTCTTTGCAAAAATTGACTCAATGGGCTTTACCAAGCTGTGAATATTAGAATACTTTTTGAAAGTTAAGTATTTCACTGAAACATTATCACAAAAGCTGGTGGGATTAAAATGAGCCATTTCTTGTAAAAAAATCTTGATTAGAAATATATTTCAGCGGCACTTTAGGTCAATTTGTACACAAGCGACAAGACTTTTGTCAGGGACTGTAGACTGTAAAACAAATAGACGTAGTGTCCGTGACGGCACTCATAGGATTCAGAAGTGCAGTTCTGAAGCGTAAAGTAGAGACGAGCTGCCCGTCGCCATCTTAGCAGCGCCACCTCACGCGTCACTCCCGGATAACAGGAAGTGGGCAAAGAGGCTGGATGTGGGCGGAGCTTAGGTGATGCGATGACTAACAGACAGCGGATAAACGGCTATCCACCTGTCAATCAAAGTAACCACGCTCTTAATTATGCAGAACTGTAAGGCTTTAAATAATGTAAACGAATGAGTTATAATAAAAATTCACCCCCCTCACAGTTGTCATGAAAGTCAAAATTAGCCGTATAGACCAAAACCACAATTTGTACCAGGCTGTAATTTTTTTTTTTTTTTTGCTGTTAAGTTGGTCATTTTAATATGGGGCTCAATGACATTCTGCTCCCTTCTGGAGCCTGTCCCTAGTGGCCAGTCGAGGCATTGCAGTTTAAGTCACTTCCTTATTGGCTTCAAGAGAATCTGGGGAGGTTGCCTCTTGGTTTTAACCGGCCTTTCTGCTTAGTCATTAATCACTTCTCCATTGTGAAGGTCTTGTCAATTATTTAAAAGCTCTTTTGTTTAATTAGCCATTAGATCCACTTACATGACACGTCGTCGATCAGAACTTTTGTCTTTGTGTTTGGACATGTCAAGCTCATTCAGCGAGTTCCAGGAAATATGCAGCCTATAATAATGCGCAGCAACTGAACGTGTGACACATCTTTCACCACCTTTCCTTCCAGCTCTTGAATGAAGGGAGATTACGACTGTGGATTTGGGTCAGGGTGCCTGGACCAATCCTAAACTTGCTGAGCATGACTAGATCAGATCCAGATATAACATGAGCGCTTCTATCTTTATAACCGGCTCATAAGTACAGCATGTTTACATTCAGCTCTCATTCAGTGCCAGACTAAGCAACATTTGCAATAACCGTTTCTTTTTTGTGCACTTATAGTTTCGCATGCATGTTTTATGATTATCATGACATAAGCAGTCAAGCTGGTTTTGTTTTAGCAACACTGCTGTATCCATCTGATGTAGAAATTGCTGATTATCGTGGAATATCAGAGATTAGAAGTCAAAACCTCATAGTTTACCGCTGACCTCATGGGGAGACGTAATGTGTGCCGAGTTCATGGGCATGTGACGTCTTTTAAATGTTTTACAGTCGATTGGACATTTGGTCCTAATGTAACCTGTTGATTCAAGCAGAATGAATGTGACAGTTCTGTCTAGATGACGTGACGTTACAAACACGCTGAACAGGAAGGGTGAGGCAGACGTGTGGTCGACACCAGCACATGCTAAACTCATGTGTCTTCTTTTCTATTCTAATGATCTCTCGACTCTCCCATGTCTCTTATGTTTCTTCATCATCTCCTCGTCTCTTATTTTCTTGTCTTAACTTATTTTGTCTCTTCTCATCTCATAGTTTGTCCTCTCATTTCTCGTCTAGTCTCATTTCTTCTTCTCGTCTACTCTCTTGGTTATTCTCCTCGTCTCTTCCATTCTTGTCTCGTATCTGATCTCTTCTTGACGTTTCTTCTCCTATCTCTTCTCATCTAGACCATTTTGCCTTGTCATGTTTCTCATCTCTTGTCATCTCATTTTTCTCTTCTCGTCTTTTTCACGTATCTAGTCTTTTCTCATCTTCTGGTTTATCTTCTCATCTTATTTCTCACCTTGCCCCTCGTCTTTCCTCATTCCTCGTCTCTCTTGTGTCTCCTCGTGTATTTTTGCCGTCGTTTCTCAGCTTATCTTGCTTCTCATTTTGCCTCATCTCATAGTTTGTCTAAGCAGATCTCGTCTCATCTTATCCTTTGTCTCTCCTCATAGTATCAGTCTCTTTTCTCACTTCATCTTGCTCTTGCTAATCTGTCTTCCTTAATCTTTCGTCACATTTGTTGTCTTCGCTCATTTCTTCTTGTGCCATTATGTCTCTCATCTCTCCTCACTAGTCTCTGCCTAATGTCTCTGTCTCTGTCAAGGCTTTATTTGTGCTCATTGTTAGCGTGTACTACGACTGTCTCTGGACTGTTACGAGGTAAAATGATCTCATCCATAATTGACGAGTCTGGGGAGATGCTGTTATCAGCTGTTTGTGCGTTTCCTAGAAAGCAGTAATTCCTTTCTGGGTGTAGCTTTACGTCTCTGGTCCAAGCTGTCCTGTTTTTGGCTAATGTTCCTTTGTTGCTAAAATGGTTATCTGTGCACAATAATACATTCTTCCGAATACAACCAGGTTTGCATATACAGCAAATAACTAACAGTTGTGGGTGAAACTTTATTACAACTTTAGTTATTCTGCTAGATTATAAAACTACAAATTTAAATAAGCCTATTGTCACTGTCCAACGGAAACCTCTTATTTTAAACACAAAAATACATTGGCCTCATGATCAAAATCTCATGATACAAAACATGAAGCTATGCGCAAGATATTTAAAACTGTACTTTTACTTCAACATGATGGCAAATACCAAATAAGGGCTCTATCATACACCCTGAGCAATGTGATGCCAGGTGCAATGCAAGTGTTTTTTGTTCGTTTCAGCCTGACGTAGGGCTGGACAATAATTCAATATCAATATATATCGCGATATAATTTTTTTCAATAACGGTGATATGATTTTTAAACACATTTCCGATATTTCGATAAATACATTACAGCATTCCTCACTGACTGACGTTCAGGGCGCAGCCGTCAGAAAGAGCAGAACATGATTGGCTACTTGCGCGATGACGTACACCACAGAAACGCAGTCAGTGCTCAGCAGTAGTAGGCTGATAGATCCAACGCGGCAAGTTTTAGCTACAAAGTTTCCCTGACCGGCCGCAACACAAATGTGACTGAACGAACTTCCACAAGTAAGGAGAAAGAAATAGTTGATAAGAGAAGAAAGACTAACGTTAATTCAGTGGGGTGGAAGTGGTTCGGCGTGTCCCCCGCACTTTTAATAAAGTGTATTTTCATCCCCCGCACATTTACTGGGTCTCACCGGTCCTAGTCGACCCGCTCCGAGCGGGATTCGAAATGGCATTACCTGGAGCGAGGGCGGGCAAGTTAACAGGGACGCTATAGACCGCTTTCTCTAACCTCGGTTGATTGCGCGCTTCTTGAGGTCACGGGCAAGTGTAGCCTATACATAGAAACCAACGTGAATACATCAAGATTTAATTTCAGAGACAAAAAATAATCTATGCATGACCTGTCATTTTATTCGTATCTAAATATGAGGAGGACGCTCTCTCACAGAAAGTCCAAAAGCGGATTCGTAGAAACTTACTGTCACTGGAGCTGCAGCTGAAGGAAAACAATCTTTATGAGCTGAAAGGTGACTACGACAGTCAGACGATTGCGACAATATATGAAAGCAATGAAGCAGCATCATGAGCAACAAAACTGTTTTCAACACTGATAATAATCATAAATGTTTGTTGAGCATCAAATCCTAATATGAGAATGATGCGTGACACTGAAGACTGGAGTAATGATGATAAATTCAGCTTTGATCACAGAAATAAATGACACTTTACTATATATTCACGTAGTGAACAGATGATGTAGATCAGAATAATATTTCACTGTATTACGTTGTTTACTGCATTTTTAATTAAATAACTGCAACATTAAATATATGCTATAGTTTTGCATAAATGGAAAATAGAGCGCTATGAATTGTTCTTCACTGAAATTTAAAACTGAAAAGAAAATGCTCAATAAACTCCGTCTGCGGCAGGAGCACTGTACGCTGTGAAGCCGATCCACCATCTGAAGCAGATCCATCTGCTAGAATATTCTGAGTCTAAGAGTTCTAAAAGCACTTTTGTTTAATCTATATTAAGAATAATATAATCAGCCTATATTATAGTTTAAACTTAAAGATATTGATATTAATAAAGTGAGAGTCTTATGTTTATTTGATGTTGATTTCACATTTCTTTTTCATATAAAGGCTAAATACAAATAAAAGGTGAACATTAATTTATTTGTACTGGTTTTATTTCTAAAAAATTATATAGTTTTATAGGAGGACTATTCATAGACTTGGCAAATACATTTTTCAGAAGTTTGTAGGTACAGACGTCCTTTGTGGCAGTTCTTAGTAGTTTTTTCTAAAGCTTTTATATAATTCATATCGATATCGGAATTATATCGTATCGACCGAAATTAAGAAAAATATCGTGATATGAATTTTGGCCATATCGTCCAGCCCTAGCCTGACGCAGTTATCATTTTCACGTCCAGCTCCACGTTGTTTAAATAGCAAATGCACTCGCGCCCATCTTTCCGCCCGTGGGCGTCCTGGTCTGAAAATCAGGTGTGTTCAGGCGCATTGCTGGTGTGTTTCTATTTTGAGGAACTGAAAACGACTGGTACTGCAGTTTTTTTTGTTGTGTTATTTAAAGGAAGTAATGGTATTATGTGCTGATAGGCGGGTGCACAATGTGCATACACTACAGGGAGTGCAGAATTATTAGGCAAATGAGTATTTTGACCACATCATCCTCGTTATGCATGTTGTCTTACTCCAAGCTGTATAGGCTGGAAAGCCTACTACCAATTAAGCATATTAGGTGATGTGCATCTCTGTAATGAGAAGGGGTGTGGTCTAATGACATCAACACCCTATATCAGGTGTGCATAATTATTAGGCAACTTCCTTTCCTTTGGCAAAATGGGTCAAAAGAAGGACTTGACAGGCTCAGAAAAGTCAAAAATAGTGAGATATATTGCAAAGAGATGCAGCAGTCTTAAAATAGCCAAGCTTCTGAAGCGTGATCATCGAACAATCAAGCGTTTCATTCAAAATAGTCAACAGGGTCGCAAGAAGCGTGTGGAAAAACCAAGGCGCAAAATAACTGCCCGTGAACTGAGAAAAGTCAAGCGTGCAGCTGCCAAGATGCCACTTGCCACCAGTTTGGCCATATTTCAGAGCTCCAACATCACTGGAGTGCCCAAAAGCACAAGGTGTGCAATACTCAGAGACATGGCCAAGGTAAGAAAGGCAGAAAGTCGACCACCACTGAACAAGACACACAAGCTGAAACGTCATGACTGGGCCAAGAAATATCTCAAGACTGATTTTTCTAAGGTTTTATGGACTGATGAAATGAGAGTGAGTCTTGATGGGCCAGATGGATGGGCCCGTGGCTGGATTGGTAAAGGGCAGAGAGCTCCAGTCCGACTCAGACGCCAGCAAGGTGGAGGTGGAGTACTGGTTTGGGCTGGTATCATCAAAGATGAGCTTGTGGGGCCTTTTCGGGTTGAGGATGGAGTCAAGCTCAACTCCCAGTCCTACTGCCAGTTTCTGGAAGACACCTTCTTCAAGCAGTGGTACAGGAAGAAGTCTGCATCCTTCAAGAAAAACATGATTTTCATGCAGGACAATTTTCCATCACGCTGTGGAGTACTTGCCAAGTACTCCACAGCGTGGCTGGCAAGAAAGGGTATAAAAGAAGAAAATCTAATGATATGGCCTCCTTGTTCACCTGATCTGAACCCCATTGAGAACCTGTGGTCCATCATCAAATGTGCGATTTACAAGGAGGGAAAACAGTACACCTCTCTGAACAGTGTCTGGGAGGCTGTGGTTGCTGCTGCACGCAATGTTGATGGTGAACAGATCAAAACACTGACAGAATCCATGGATGGCAGGCTTTTGAGTGTCCTTGCAAAGAAAGGTGGCTATATTGGTCACTGATTTGTTTTTGTTTGGTTTTTGAATGTCAGAAATGTATATTTGTGAATGTTGAGATGTTATAATGGTTTCACTGGTAAAAATAAATAATTGAAATGGGTATAAATTAGTTTTTTGTTAAGTTGCCTAATAATTATGCACAGTAATAGTCACCTGCACACACAGATATCCCCCTAAAATAGCTAAAACTAAAACTTCCAAAAATATTCAGCTTTGATATTAATGAGTTTTTTGTGTTCATTGAGAAAATGGTTGTTGTTCAATAATAAAATTAATCCTCAAAAATACAACTTGCCTAATAATTCTGCACTCCCTGTATGATTATTACACACACAGGGACATGCGGCAGCACACAACCATTTTTAAATATTGAAAATAAATATATGCTGCTCGCATATAAATAGTGAATCTGCCGTGTCGCGAGCGCAACTGGCTTTTCAAGGGAATGGGAGATGAGACTCTGGTTTATTGGACGTTACAGACTGTTTTTCCTGCCATTAAACTAGCAAAAATGAATTTGGACACGCCCTAAGTGCACCTTCACATCTTCTGCTCAGATCATTAAAATAGGGCCCGTTGACTATTCTTCACTCTTCAAATACATAAAACGTTAGCCTTTATGGACATAATGTTTCTTGAGTAAAGAAAACGCTGTACTTACTCAAACATCAGTTTATTTACTAGGGGTGTGATGAGACTAGATTTTTCCTCAGTATTTTTAAGAAGTCCACAATGATGAAATACATGACTAGAAACTGAAAATAGTTTGCAGGTGTATTTGAAATGTTTTAACTAATCAACTTGTAATTAATGTCATTTAATTTCTACTTTCTGAGTGTGAATTATGATATGCAGTACTGTATTCTTTCCTGGATGATTGTTACTTCAGACCTTTGAACTGCACATGAGCTTCTTATCTGAACCCCTTCCTACTAATTGATCATAGATATTAAGGGCAAGTAATAACCATAATCAAAGTACTCAATATTCATTGTATAAATAAAGACACATTTTTTTCTTCAAGCATGATACAGAGCTAAGAAATGGTTATAACTAGATAGCTTACATATTGAGAGATATTTCCATGCCTCAGGGAGCCGCTTTCAAACAGCGGGATTGAAATCGCGTTTGAATGTGCGTTCCCTTTTACTTTCAGTTTCGCGGTCGCGCGTATACTCTGTGATTAGGGAGCGGTTGGTGGAGTTTTTTTAGAAATAAAAACAGATTAGATGCGTAATATAAACTTCACCCTCACACTCCGTCATCAACAGGTCATGAGAATATGAAGTGAGACAGCTTTTCATCTCAACAGGAAATCTCGTCACAGTTTAGTCTCGTGAAATATCGTCATTATTTACTATTGCATTACAAAGATCTCCAAGCTGTGCATGGCACTTTCTAAATGGAGACGGGTGAAGTTATGAGGTTTGACTGACAGTTTGAGGAGCCAGCAATAATAGAAGAAACAGGCTTGCATGTTGGCTCCACCGGTCACTTATCTTATAACTGTTGCCTTTGGCCACCATTGTGTTTGTCCTGTCAATGGCTTGACTCTCACTTTGTTCTTGTAATGCAACTTTTTGAGACCTTTGGCTGCACTGTCAAAGTATTGACTCTCAATTGTCTGTTCTTGTAATTGCCTGGTTTGTTGGAAATCCACCCTGGATGAAGGAGACTCGCACATTGGAAGGAGCGTTTTAGTTTGTTGACCCATCAGTGTCATTGATGCGCTGCTATCTACACCTTGAGTTGGTGTAATACAACATTGCTAGGTAAGGATCCGCCCCAGCTCTTTTGGCTTTAGCCATGAGTCTTTTCCATTAGTTTGTGGATATCCCGGTGAGGACATTTTGTGTGTGTAAAGTCCCCGGCTTTGCTGAATTTCTTCCAATGAACACTTGGGGCCATTGTCCAAAAACACTATGTCTGGAATTCCATATCATGCCTTTAATTTGAGTGTTTTCCAAGTGATCTGCCTCTCAAAAGTTGGACAGATAGTCCACTGTGACTGTTGTCCCATTTATTGAAATAAAACAAGTTTGTTCCAAATTTTTCCCAGGGATAAGTTGGTTCTTCATAGGGGCTTCATGTCTCTTTCTTTTGTTTCAATCCCCAGATTGAACAGATGCTGCATTGTTCCATAAATGTTTCCAATTGTGCATTCATGCCCAGCCAATATTCCAGGCTCTTTTTAGACATCCTTCAATCCCAATTTGTGATGAGTGGATTCTCTGCATTATTTCTGATCTCAATTCTGTTGGTATAATCACTCGCTCTCATCGAAAGATTATTCCATTTTTACACTTAACTCATCTCTAATGTTGAATTACTTGACCACATCCATGGACAGGTCAGCCCTGGAGTATCAAGTTTTTTCAATGACTGGAGTTCTGTTTCTAATTCTGTGGCTCTTTGTATTATCTGTAGTCTTTCCTTGGACAGAAACAGATAAGACACCATGTTTATAGGCTCTACTTCTAACTCCTCTAGGCCCCTAGGCATCCTGTTCTCTGCAGTAGGCTCTGCTCAAAGTATCCGCCAGTAGAAGGTGTTTGCCTGGACAGTACTGGAGTCTCACTTGATACCACTGAAGATGCATAAGCATGCGGTGTAATTTCTTCGATATACTCAGAAGTGGTTTCGTCATTATGGTCTCCAGTGGTTTGTGGTCCGATTGTACCAATCGACCGTAGGTGAAGTGATGAAACCTTTCCATTCTATACACAACCGCCATCAGTTCCTTTTCTATTTGTGCATAGCCTTTCTGGGTTTCTGTTAAAGATCTTGCTGCCCCCAATCCACCCTCTTGTCGTGTCTCTGACCACTTCCACGCCGCATCTTTCTGAGTCAGTTGTCACATGTCAAGTCAACTTTATTTATATAGCGTTTTTACAATGATGATTGTTGCAACAAAATATGTCGTTCTGGAGAAAACGGTGATGTTATCAGCTCATTTCAATATATCATACAGCGACAATGTGGGCAGATCAGTGATATTGTTGCTAGAGTTTATTTAGAAATTCATTTTATTTGGAAATTTAGTTGAAAACTTAGATCTAAATTTTAGTGTCCCCAAAGGTTTAGTGAGTGCTGAGGCAAGGCTACAAAATTTTGCAAGGTAATTGACCATGCGCAGAAAACATCACACCCCTGTAACATCAGTGGCTCTGGGCATCTGCTTAATGCCTGACACTTTTTCTACCTTTACTCCTTCTGAGGTGAGTAGGTGTCCTATGTAGGGAGCATCCTTCAACATCAAGCGCCTTATTTTCTGGATTCAGTTTCACATGGCATATTCTACACCTGTCCATCAGCATCCTCATATTATTGTCATGATCTTGTATTGCCTCCTCATCAATGTATCCTTTCCCTACAGCTAGTATATCATCTGCAATGATTTTTACCCCTGGAATTCCTTCCATCGCCTGGTTTCCGTGGCTGGACTGATTCCTGTTGGCATTTGTAGCCACCAATAATGTCTCATAGGTGTGGCAAATGTTGTGAGGAAACTGGATTTTTTCCTCTAATTCCACATGCCAAAATCCATTTTTCACTTCACAGACTGAAAAAAACAATACTCTGTTCAAATCTGGCAGTACATCCTCAATTGTGGGTAATGGATAAGAGTGGTTTATCTTGAGCGCTTTGTTGAGGGGCTTCCGAACGATACACACACACGCAGCTGTCCAGAAGGTTTTAAAGCACAATTTATACTTCTGCGTCGAGTGTATGTCGTAGGCTGTGTTTGGCCTCTCCAAAAATGTAACAACGCGTCAATTATACGCAGATGATTGGTGATTTATTGGTCTTCCAGAACCCCTCCCTCAGGTCTATAAATAAAGAAATCTGCGATAGTAGTGCGTGTGTTCAGAAATGATAGTTTCATCCTATATCTGCTATATAACACAATATTTTGTAGTGCAGAGATTCATGTTAGTGAATAAATACATAGATCCGCTGTGTATAGTTTATTTATTTTCTCATTAAAACCAAAGATGTTAATCAGTGATTGTATATCAAGAACAGGGACACATCACAATGGGTGCTTTTCATTTTGTGATTTTGACAGAATGAATAGTCTCCGCAACAGAAATCAATTGAAGCGCGACTAGCTGAAAACAGCAGCCATGAGCGTTCTGCATGATTTCACAAACGCATTCAGTGCCAGATCGCCTCTTATGTTACTGTACTAATCAACTAGAGATGCTTAATTTGTATTACATACAAAAACTTGAGGTGCAAGAAAAGCCGCTATCTGCCGCCATCACTGCTGATAGTTCGGGTGCGTCTTAAATTCATGCAATGACAGTGTAAACAAGTCACTTCTTCAGCGTTTGCCTTGAGACTGAAGGTTACCATCAACATGCCCGTCACACTGCCCACTAGCGGTCTGCATGTGTAATTACATATTGAGGCGGACAACAATGCAGAAATGCTTAAAGCTACACTGTGATAATTTCCCCCATCTAGCGGTGTAAAGGTATATGACCATCCAGTGAATAATAGTTTCAGTTCCTCTCAATTCTGATTTCGTTTTAACTCCTACGGTGGCCGATTTAGTCCAAGATTAACATGGCAATCCTCCTCTTCACATTCGACACGGTGCCATCGAGTGTTAAAACGCGAAAGGCGAAGCTTGGATTTACGGGTATGTCCCTCTTTGGCTACTGTACTTTCAAGATGGAGGAGCAACATGGCGACCGGCATTCGAACCTCTCACCCGTATGTATTTTCAATGGCATATTATAAACTTACCAGAATACTTTATTACTTGAAAGACGTAAATATACATTAATGAGCACATATATTTTTGAAAGAACTAAGTGTTTTTAGCTAAGAATAAACTAAAAAAGTTACACAGTGTAGCTTTAACTTGTGTCCTAGAGGATATGGCGTAGGTCCAATGCAGACGTATAAATCAGCCTTCCCTATGCTGCTAATCCAGTCTCTGCTCCTTTCAACAGGAGCTATGATGCCTCTCCTTTGCAAGTCTGCTAGGTTTTATTTTGACGGGTTCATAGAGAGCTGTGCGAACTCTTCTTTGGGTAGCTTTACTGGTTCTACCTGCTCATCTTTATCCAGTTTGAGCTTTTCTTCACATTTTCTGTCTCCTTCAAAAACATCTGGATAGTCCTGTTTTATTTGTTCTGCAGTCCACTGCTTTAACTCTTCTCTGCTGTCATCTACACCCATGATGTTTTAATGAATAACATTAATCAGCTACATTTCCTGGCATGCATTACTGCCCAGAATGGGTCTATATGCATCTTTCTCCACTACAATAAACTTTAGTTTAGTATTCTTTCCCATAGCGTGGGTTTTTAACCTGAAGTGTGCACTTTCCAAGTGGTGTGAGTGTGGTCTAGGTTGGTTGTGGGGCTGTATCTGTATACCTTTTATTAGATTTGCTGGGATTGCATTGCATTTGGCACCACAGTCTAACTGGAATTGTATTGACTTTTTGTTGACCTGCAAGACGGCTTATACAGCTGTACCGTGGTCAGGGTCTCCATTCACAATGTTTATACGGCCTTCCACTGTGCTCAAGGTTATACTCAGCACTTCATCTTGACTTTCTGAATCCACATCCACCTGATCCATTGCTAAAACTACCTTTTTTTCTGCTGGTCCGCATGCTTTTGCATGCCGCTGCAAAGTGGTCATTCTTTCCACATGATTTACACTCTTCTCATGTTTTGGACCACAGTATCTGCATTGTATGATGCCCCATTCCCATGAGGGTTCCCCTTTTTCTCTGTGTTTCTCCTTTGTAGACATGGCATGAAGTGTTGCTGATGTCTGTGTCTTGATAACTTTGGCTCTCTGTCTAGACAGCTCTGCAGATCTTCCTATCTGTAAACACTTTTCCAAACTCAGATCAGACTCTCTGAGCAGGCGCTATCTTAAGTGTGAGTCCCATGTCCCACACACAATTCTGTCTCTAATGAGGTGATCTGTGATCACCCCAAAATTGCATGCTGCTGCGAATTTCCTTCATTCAGTCGCATATGTAGCCTGACAAGCCAGACCCACATCAAGATGTTTGGTCTGGAAACTCACCATTGACAGCTCAATCCGAGGGGCGGGATAAATGGTTGTCTTTCAAACTCCCTCTGCACGCGATAGGATAGCGCTACACCAACCAGAGCAACGAAGGTGAAGCAGAGCTCGCTGACTGATTAAACATGCGCCGTATCCAGTCGGCTAAACTCCGAACACATCTTCCCTTTTTAAGAATGACTTCAGTGCCGTTCTTTGTTCTTTTCTCAGAGGAAAGCTTAACTCCAAGTCTTCCAGAGTCGCGGTCAAAGCTGATTCGAAAGACCGCCGCCGTTCGCCAGTTTCTGTGTTTACTAGAAGCACGCAAACGCAACTCGGCCGTCGTCATTATGGCCCCGCCCACCGACTCTATATACGATGTGATTGGCCCGACCAGAGTTTGTTGTTTACAGCTCAGAAGGGTATTGAGAGTTGCTAGATGACACTCACGAGCAGATTAAATTTGCTGCCACTAGGGTGCGTCTATATTTCTAGCATATGTGTCTAGACTTTACTCTTGACCCTTGTTGCGAGCCTTGTTGTTTTTTTATTTATCTTTCAACAGTCTTATTTTTCTTGGAATCACAAAATCCATCCAACTTTGCTTCGATCACGTCATCGATCATTAAGCCTTCTATATCAAACTCCAAGAGTTTGGCTCACTTCTCATCCTTTTCTCCAGTTAGGTAATGTAGAAGTTTCCATTTATAATCATCCGTTTTGTCTTCCATAGTCAGATCTACATACAAATTAAATTATTCCTTCCATCTTTTCCATGCAATCGCCAGATTACAGTCATCAAAGTCTATTTCCCCTGGTGGTTTCAATGCTCTCTCCATCCTGCTAGAGCTATTATTGCAGGTAACGATCAATCCATTTACTCACATTGATTTTGCGAAATTGTGCAAGTTCGTGTAAGCTTCACCTTGAGTAGCGGTTACCCACCACACAGTTACGTTCCTACACGGAATGAGAATCAACGATTCCCCCCGGGGTTTGTCTTTACTGACGTGTCCCGCTGCCAGCATGTTTCAATATTATGTATATATAATAATGGAAGAAACAGGCTCACATGTGGTTCCATCAACTTTTACTTCCTCATTTTCCCCGCACCACACCCACAACACCAGGCGCGTCCCAAGCATAATAAAAGTCTCATGCAACAACTTTACAATATACATATTGTTACAGTCATAACCTCTTTTAAATGCTTTTTTATTGGTTAAATATTTGTAAAACTCACACACAGATGTAAAGGATGACCAGTAGCATTCATTTTGTAAAACAATGACAAAATATAGAGATACAAGGTTTTGTGCAATATATTCTTATTTGTAGCATTTTTTTAAAAATTTTTTTTTACTTATGTTTATATTTTACTCATACATATTTTTTGGAATTTGATAATTTTCCAGCACACATCTGACAATCTGTCATGGCCCAGTGGTTGGGAAACAATGCATTAATAGACTGTTGGGGATAGGTGATGAAAGGTATCTTTTCCATGGTAATTCAACGTAATTTTTGTTGGCAGAATAAGTTATAAGACATGTAGTTGCAAAGATATCTATAGTCAGTAGAATGTCTGTTGGGGAGCATAAGCATTAACCCCGTAGGGGCTTTTTGTCTTACACTGTGTCATAACTACACAGGTATCAGGTACAGGTATCTTTTCCTTGTAAATTCGAGTTTTTGTCCTAACCAGCCACATTGGCAACACGCAATGATTCTTTTCTTAGAAACAGTTTCTGTTTCTGCGACAAAACAAGAACAAAACATGGCACTGATAATCTTAGGTAATGTTTATGAGCTTTATTTTATGTTAAAAGCATGTAATGTGACTTTGAATATCACTTAATGCCCACAGCTTTGTAATGTAGTCGTACTAAAAACAAAAATGTATAATTCACCGTAGATATTTATTTTAGAGTGCCGTCAAGATTAATCTCTGAGGGCGAGAGCCCGTCCAGCTGTTCTGATTGGCTGTGTTTTTTGATTGATTTTGTCGCATCTCGTAGTCGTGTCGTGTCTGGTGTGGACAGACAAATAGCTTGACGCTGAAATCTTTTTTTTGTAAGACATGTCTTATGTCCATGTGTATGTCTGAAGAACTAGTCTGTCCAACTAGCTATTACTTAAGTCTAATCTAAAAAAAACATGACCTGTTAGCCTGACAAGCCAGAACCACATCAAGATGTTTGGTCTGGAAACTCACCATTGGCAGCTCAATCCGAGGGGCGGATAAACGGTTGTCTTTCAAACTCCCTCTGCACGCGATAGGATAGCGATAGTGAGGAGGCTTCCTGAGGAGGCATGAGCGAGGATACCTGGGCATAAGTGAATCACTTGTTACTCGTCTTCAGTACGTGCAAAATGCTGCAGCGAGATTTTTAACAAATAATAGAAAACGAGATCACATAACACCTGTATTGATAACCCTTCACTGGCTACCTGTTAAATTTAGAATACAATACAAGGTGTTAATGTTTGTTTTTAAAGCACTACATGATAGAGCCCCAGCGTATATAAAGGACATGTTAATCCCATACCAGCCTCAACGTCCGTTACGTTCTTCCCAGAACATGCTCTTAACCGTCCCTCGATCTCGTCTGAGGCGTAGTGGAGATCGCGCCTTCTCGGTCGCGGCCCCGGCACTTTGGAATGAGTTGCCGCTATCTCTGAAATCCTTGCAAAGCTTGGACACTTTTAAAAAGGACTTGAAGACTTTTTTATTTCATCAGGCTTTTGGCGTCTGACTGGGTTGGAAACTGTGAGTGATTATGTGATTATGATTATGTGTTTGATTTTTGGTGTCATGTGATACCTTGACTTTGTAGTTTTTTGTGTGTGTGCGTTATTGTAAATTGTTGTATCTTCTGATGTTGTTTTATACTCATGGACAGCACTTTGGTCCATTCTAATGGTTTTGAAAGTGCTTTAGAAATAAAGTTGAGTTGAGTTGAGTTGAGGATACACAGGAGTATCCTTTGCGGAAGTGTTTTATCGACTAAACGTGACGCAAGCATTAATTCTCCTCCCCCTTCACATCGTGCCACAGTTTATTCACTATTATTATTATTATGTTTACATGTACAAGACACAAATATTTGTCAAAAAAAGAACGCCTGACAGTTGCAGAATAATATCAGAGCACAAGAAAATGAAAGAAACAAATAAAAACTAATACCATATAATGAATAAAAAGCAGTTAATAACTGGAATTCGTTGTTAATAAAAACTGGTAATATTCATTAAAATATGGACAAATGTGGTATTTTGTGGAGGTTGAAGCTTATAATATGAATAGTTATCTCTAATGTTCAAGAATCCTGACTAAATCCAGCGGTGCAGTCATCATTAACTGTTGTGATGTTAAAGGGAGTGATGATATCAATTCACTTGATTCAATTCCTGCGTCCTCGCGTCTTTTCCTCTCGTCTTTCCCTCGCGTCCTGGAGGGGCGGAGCTAAGGACAGAGGAAAGGAAACGAGGATGCTCAAATAAGAATTGGGAAGCATCCCAGATGATGGGGATCGCTGCGGCACCATGCAGGAGGCAAACAAAGTTTTTCAGGCACTTCTGTGGACACACCAGGGTCGGCGCAGTAGTCATATATATATATATAGATAGATAGATAGATAGATAGATAGATAGATAGATAGATAGATAGATAGATAGATAGATAGATAGATAGATAGATAGATAGATAGATAGATAGATAGATAGATAGATAGATAGATAGATAGATAGATAGATAGATAGATAGATAGATAGATAGATAGATAGATAGATAGATAGATAGATAGATAGATAGATAGATAGATAGATAGATAGATAGATATAGTGTGCTTTATAGAGTACATATGGTTTCAAAGCAGCTTTACAGTGATAATAGGAAAATTATGCATTTGGGCTGTTATTCAGCTGAAGTCAGTTCAGTGTTGGTTCTGTTCCATCAATTATTAAATTAATTTAATCTTTAAAGCAGTTCTGCAAAAAGTGTCATCTTCCAGAACAGTTTAGTTCTCATACAGCAGTGTGAGTGCAGGCAGATCAATAATAGTGTTGAATAATAAGTGCCCTCAACTAAGCAAGACAGAGGCAACAGTGACAATGAACCCAAACTCCATCAGGTGACTGAATGAAAGAAAAAAAAAAACATAGGAGAAGCCAAGCTCAGTCGTAGGACCAGTTCTCCTCAGGCCAAAGAACGGGGACAATACGGACATCACTTTTGGCCACGACTGTGCAATAAATCAGGGATCTGAATGTGACTCCACTGCCCCCTGCTGACCAAACTGAAGCTATTTGTTTAAGCTTAGGAGATCAGTGGGCCGGCTGAACACAAATATTCAGATAAGATACACATCATTTAATTAACCGTTTGCCTCAGAATATTTTAAAACATATTTGCACATTTTGAATTGTTATTTTTCTGGCACCATGCAAATATTACATATTTTCTTGGATGTACATGATGCAGGCCTTGATTTAAGCTTTAAAGGGGTCCTAGAATGCCAATTTTTGCGAGATTTAAAATAAGTCTCTGATGTCCCCAGTGTGTATGTGAAGTTTAGCTCTAAATACCCCACATTTATTTTTATAGCATGCTATAACGCTCCATTTTTGTGTGTGTCCCTCTAAGCACAAATGAGCTGCTGCTGTCAGCCCCCATTCTAGAAGAGGGCAGAGCTTCAAGAGCTCATGTTAGCAGCTCTGTTTACCTCACACACACACACATGAACATGTCCGATACTGTCCAGCCTTATATGTCAAACCAGAGTCTGACAATGATGAGAGACTTACAAAGAAGTGACAACATGTAGAATGAGACGTTTCTGAATGCTTAGTTGATGAATTTATGGAGCTGATATAGAGTTAACTTGTTAATTGCAAGTCATTGATTAACATATTCTGTCATGATAATCTATAAATGGCTTGTGTGGGAACTGTTGTAGGATGCACAAAGCAGAGAATATGTGACCCATCTCGGAAACCAGTGATACAAATCGGCCCTACTTTCGAGCAAAATGAAAAAGAAGCATTTTGTTTTTAAAAGGTGATTTTTGCTTTTTTGCAGAATGTGTTAGTTGAGATCACGAAGAAGCCTCTCTGTGTTTGAGATGGCAGTATCGGTATATTTAAAAGCGCACATTTTGAGGTTGAAATTGGCTTGTTTTTCTGAGATTCTAGCTTGCAGTGGGGGCGTGTCATTGTCTGTGTGGATTTGCATACTGGATAAGCCGGCTTGTTATTGCCCCGCCCTCCAAGGGAAGCGTGGCTACTTGTTATGCGTTGATGAAAGCGACATAATAAGACTGAATAATATCTCTAATCTACAACTGAGCGAAGATGAAAAAGAGGAAGAATGTATCGGACTGGCGTCAGACAAGTTAGACCGTAAGATATCAGAGGCTTTAAACATCAAAGTTTGTCGTTTTGAGTTCATTCTAAGAACATGTACACATGCTCTCATGTTTAGACCTTTCCACACCTACCTATTTTTATTAACTGTCATTTGAATTGTAATCATTAGCGAGAACGGCTGAGAACTGCAAAACTTTAGAGGCTGTTTTCTCCCCTTTAAACTTTTTTAAATGCCTACATTCAAATGGCCACAACTTCTCCAAATATTATCAGCTACACATTGGAAAGCTTGGAGACTACGCTTCAAGAATCTGTGAATAACTCAAATGCCCGAGACTTGTGACCCCACTTTCCGTGATTGGTGACATATCTGGTGCATGAGGAGAGAACGGGTGTAGTTTAGTTTAATTACAGTTATAACTTATGTTGTCATTGCTTTATGACATGCATTTGTGTTGGTACTGTATTGCAGTAAATGTGAAAAGAGGGATGGACAATTTGAGCGACTGCCAAATTTGCTCAACTCATCCCATTCTCAACATGGCCTTTATTGTGTGTTCCTGGGGGCCATTGATGTCACCAAACTTGTTGTAGTCCCTACCAGCCATTTGTTGTGGTCCTTAAAAAGCGATTTCTGTAGAATAAAATATCTCCCTTTGCTTTGAACTCTGAGTGTCGTAACTAAGATGTTGCTTCTGCTCAAACAGTAGCATTATACACTCACTAAAGTAAAAAAAAAAGGGTAATCATAATCACCCACCACTTAAAAAAAAAACTGCAGTCACATCTAGTTTGGTTTTCACTCTTTATTGAGTTATCAGATGTGAGCAGTGGTTGATGTGTGTGTTGTTGTTGTTGTTTTCAGTACAGCGGAGGGGTTTGCTGATTCAGATGCCTCGACAGGCTGGGAAACCTTCATGCAGGCGCTCGGCTACTTCCTGAAGATGTTCTTTGGGTCGGCCGCCTTGGGCACACTCACGGGTCTCATCTCTGCTATTGTATCCTTATGATTTTGTGCATTTTAAAGTGCCCGTTATGGTATTTTTAAGGTTCCTAATTTAGATTTAGAGTCTCCTACAACAGGTTCACATGCATCAAAAGTCAAAAAACACTCCCATTTTATGAAATAATAGACATTACACATCCCTACTTTTCTTTTTTTGATATTTGCTTATATATGTACATATCCGAAAATGTATGAGTTATCATAATGTTGGAAATATTTAAATATTTGTATTCTATATTGTTTATTATATCTGAAAGTTGGTGAAAATAAGAGTAAAATGTGCTCAGTATTAGTATGTATTTAGATGCTTGTAGTGCAAAACATAGTGAATAATATCCTATGTTAGAAAATAAATATTATTATATTAGTTTTATTTGTGTGTATGCGGACCAATATACGTATGTACATTTTATATTTATATTGTTTCTACATAGTTGTTTATTTTAAGAACTCTACTGAAGTCCTGTGAGGTTATATTTCTGAATGAGCGTTTGTAGGCTCTGAAACACTTCGACCTGAGGAAGACTCCGTCTCTGGAGTTTGGGATGATGATTATTTTTGCATACCTGCCGTATGGTCTGGCTGAGGGCATCAAACTCTCCGGTGAGTTGGGCCGTTTTTACACCTGTTTTTTTCCAAAACATAGAGACTTGTTGCATTTTCTTCTTGGTTCGGTTCACTTTCACAAGGAAACCTTGTGTGTTTATGAAAGTCACATGTGTGTAAAGCTGTCCTCTTATTGGTCAGAGTTTCCTCTGCATCATCCATCAAGATGGTTGACAAGTTCGCTCCATGAGCTTATTTTGGCTTTATTTGTAACTGTCAAGAGACACTATGTAACCATCTTTCCCGCTGTTTAATTGTATACTTCACTCATATTAATACTGCAGCAAATTCAAACGCGCTCTCTCTGGATCTCCAACTGTCTAGAGGTGAACTGTGCCAAGACTCACACAAACACTATCTGAAAAGCTAAAGCAGAAATCAAGACTTCATTAGGACAGCATTCTCCCACAGAGCAATTACACAACATTTTAAGATGAAGAGGCGCTCTTTTGGTTTTTAACTGTGATATCTAATGTGCTCACTCTCAGAATCAGACACTTTTGCTATTATAGCACATTGGCAAATTGTGTATTATAATACCATTCGGTTCGTTGATCCATTGGGTCGGACTGCTTTCACACCTCAGGAGAACCATCCCAGAGTTTGTTTTTCAATCGGACTGAGACCTCCTCATTCAGGGGATCTCGGGGCGATTGTTTTGTTGCGGATCCGAGCGCGATTGCCGCGTTCACATATGTCTAAACGAACTGAACCAAGGGAGAAAACACACCAGGTTCTGAAAGAAACGCTCGGGTGTGAAAACACCCTTAAAAACAAAACCATGTCAAATGTTTAGTGATTTCAGGATCAGACTTGATGTCTTTCTGTTCGTAGGTATCATGGCCATTCTGTTCTCAGGAATTGTCATGTCTCATTACACTCATCATAACCTGTCTCCAGTCACCCAGATTCTCATGCAGCAGACTCTTCGAACTGTGGCCTTCATGTGCGGTCAGTGCCTATCACAAATCTACCGCTGCATTGAGGAGCATTGTTAACATGAACTTTACTCTTCTCTTCTGTTTTGGTTCCACAGAAACGTGTGTGTTTGCATTCCTGGGCCTGTCTATCTTCAGTTTCCCTCATAAGTTCGAGCTGTCTTTTGTCATCTGGTGTATAGTATGTCATTAAAGTGCTTGTTATCTCTGTTTGTCTTTCCCTGGAGCATTACTGCTCTTTCTGCTCTTCAATATCTGATAAAACAAGAATGCTTGCTTAAGGAGCGATTTGTTTCTGGTTCTATAGAGTCTTATCTGAGCTTAGTTATTATAAACAAAGACAAATGGTTATTCGTTGTATGTTATCAGAATTTAAGTGAAGTGTTTTCCTGTCGCAGGTTCTGATTCTTGTTGGTCGGGCCGTGAATATCTTCCCCCTCTCTTTCCTGCTCAACTTCTTCAGAGATCATAAAATCACCCCCAAAATGATGTTCATCATGTGGTTCAGCGGTAAGAAGACCCTGTAGATGATGCATTTTATTTTCTAGTGGTTTGAAGGACAGAAGTGAGTTTACCTCATTATCTTAGTAAAATTAAACTGCAGTCAACTCTTATACTTTAAAATGTTTATGATTCAAACATTCACATTTTTAACCCATATCCTCTTAACATAGCAGTCATGCAGTTTGTCATTAGTCATACATTTCATGGACTAATTTTATCCAACAACCTATTAAGTACATTTTTATATAAAGGTATAAGACAAAGATACATTGTATATACAGCAACTAGTCACTATTCATTCTTTCCCATTTTAAATGACATTAGTTTTCTTTTTTTGTAGTTTTTCAGTAGTTTTACAATAATGTGTAAATTGTTATAAAAACAATCCTTCAATATAGTCATAAAATGACAATGAGCTCATTATTTTAAGCTTGCGTCTTCCATGCTCATGTGGTCAGGTCTGCGGGGTGCAATCCCATACGCCCTCAGTCTTCATCTGGGTCTGGAGCCCATAGAGAAGCGTCAGCTGATCGGCACCACCACCATAGTCATCGTGCTCTTCACCATACTGCTGCTGGGGGGCGGGACCATGCCCCTCATCCGCATCATGGACATTGAGGAGAGCCAGTCAAGGCGCAAGAACAAAAAAGACATCAACCTGAGCAAAACACAGAAAATGGTGAGATAAATGTTATCCACGTTATATTGCCAAAAGTATTTGGACACCCCTCTAAATCATTGAATTCAGGTGTTCGATCACTTCATGGCCACAGGTGAATAAATCAAGCACTAGGCCTGCAGTCGCTTCTACACACATTAGTGGAAGAATGGGTCGCTCTCAGGAGCTCAGTGAACTCAAGCGGGGTACTGTGATAGGTTTCCACCTGTGCAATAAGTCCAATACTGACATTTCCTCACTCCTTAATATTCCCACGGTCAACTGTTAGTGGGATTATAACAAAGTGGAAGCAATTAGGAACAACAGCAACTCAGCCACGAAGTGGTAGGCCACGTAAATTCATAGAGCCGGGGTCAGCGCATGCTGAGGGTCACAGAAGTCGCCAACTATCTGCAGAGTCAATAGCTCCAGACCTTTTAACTTCATGTGGCCTTCAGATGAGCTCAAGATCAGTGCATAGAGAGCTTCATGGATTGGGTTTCCATGGCCGAGCAGTGCCTTACACCACCAAGAACAATGCAAAGCGTGGGATGCAGTGGAGTAAAGCAGCCGCCACTGGACTCTAGAGCAGTGAGACGTGTTCTCTGAGCGACCAATCACGCTTCAGTCTGGCAATCCCATGGACGAGTCTGGGTTGCCAGGAGAACGGGACTTGCCTGACTGCATTGTGCCAAGTATGGTGGATGGGGGATTATGGTGCGGGGTTGTTTTCAGGGGTTGGGGGAAAGGAACTCTTAATGCTTCAGCATACCAAGACATTTTGGACAATTTCATGCTCCCAAATTTGTGGGAACAGTTTGGGGATGGCCCCTTCCTGTCCCAACATGACTGCCCTCCAGTGCACAAAGTGTCGGCCCATAAAGACATGGATGAGGGAGTTTGGTGAGTCCTGAGCTCAACCCGATAGATCCCCTTTGGGATGAATTAGAGCGGAGACTGAGAGCCAGGCCTTCTCATCCAACATCAGTGCCTGACCTCACTAATGCGCTTCTAGAAGAATGGGCAAAACATCCCATAAACACACTCCTAAACCTTGAGGAAAGCCTTCACAGAAGAGCTGAAGCTGTTCGAGCTGCAAAGGGTGGGCCGACTCCATATTAAACCCTACGGATGAAGAATCGGATGTCATTAAATTTCATGTGTGTGTAAAGGCAGGCACCCCAGAACTTTTGGCAATATAGTGTATATCAGGTTCTTTAAAAGAAAGAATTGCATTTCTCCATTTAAAGACACTGGTCCTTATTTAAGCAATGTTCATAAATCTACAAGTACATTCAGAGTAACTGATGTGTAAAATGGACCTTTTCGAAATGATTCACAAATGTCTCAAACCTGAGATTTCATAGTTAAACGCATGTTACAAATTGGGCATACACCCGTAAGCAATATTCCCCCCACCCATGTTCATCAAAAAAAAAAAAATTATGTTCACTCAAAAATGAAAATGTTATCATTTACTCACCCTCCAGTTGTTCCAATCCTGTATGACTTTCTTTCTTCTGTTGAACACAAAAGAAGATATTTAGAAAAATGTTGGTAACCAAATAGTTGACACTAGCCTCTGACTTCCACAGTAGGAAAAACATACAATGGAAGTCAATGTCTCCCGTCAACTGTCTGGTTACCAACATTTTTCTAAATATCTTCTTTTGTGTTCAACAGAAGAAAGAAAGTCATACAGGATTGGAACAACTGGAGGGTGAGTAAATGACAACATTTTCATTTCTGGGTGAACTATCCCTTTATTTGCCGCTTTTATTTGTGAGAGAAGTTGAAAACAGTAACATGAAGTCGAACATTGTCTGCATCCCATAGTGAGATGGCTGCTTGCATACTGTTACACAGATGAATTAGATCAGATGTAATGTTTGTCAAATAGCTACACAGATGTTTTCATGTAGCATTCAATACTTTAATCGATACAATACTATACTGAAATAAAACAAATAGCCCATGAATTACAGCTACGTGAATTTATGCAATAATGCAAAGGATAATCGGCCATTGAGTGATTCTGTTAGGTTGATTGGCCAAAAAATGCAATTCAAGTGTTAAACTTGCAGAGTAATTTGATTGGTGCTTTGAGTAATAGTAATAGTCAAATGGAGAAATAATTCAATTATTTTTGTTTAAAGACATTTATTGAATATGCATCTCTCTCTCTCTCTCTCTCTCTCTCTCTCTCTCTCTCTCTCTCTCTCTCTCTCTCTCTCTCTATCTCTCTCTCTCAGGGTAACGCCATCGAATCTGAGCATTTGTCTGAGCTGACAGAGGAAGAGTATGAAGCTCAGATATTTCAAAGGCAGGATCTGAAAGGTTTCCTGTGGCTTGATGCCAAATATCTGAACCCGTTCTTCACCCGTAGACTCACACAAGAGGTTAGACTGGTCATAACCTTCATACTACCTTCATAGAGATTATTCCTGTTATAAGACTTATAGAAAACGTTTTGACTGGGGCTCGCAAGCAACCGCAGTGCATAGAGGTTAGCTGTCGGTATATATTGCTTGTATTCATTTTTGTATTTTTTATAATATTGAATGGTTATAAGAGTGATGAAATTTTAATGGTGTCATGGTAAAACTATTTTGTGATGTATATTATTATTGTGAAATAAAATGGTATAATATTTTGGTCATATCAGCCCTATACGAACCCGATTCCCAAAAAGTTGGGACACTGTACAAATTGTGAATTTTAAAGGAATGCAATAATTGACAAATCTCATAAACTTATATTTTATTCACAATAGACTATAGATAACATATTAAATTTTGAAAGTGAAACATTTTGAAACGTAATGCCAAATATATACTCATTTTGGATTTCATGAGAGCTACATATTCAAGTCAAGTCAAGCTTTATTTATATAGCGCTTTTACAATGATTATTGTTTCAAAGCATTCTGGAGAGAACGTTGATGTTATCAGCTCATTTCAATTTATCATATAGTGTCAATGTGGGCAGATCAGTAATAAAGTTGATGCACTTAATTTAGTAATTCATTTTATTTGGATATTTAGTAGGGGTGGCCCCGAATAGTCGAAGATTCGATGCATCGATATGCGGAGCCTGATTCGACCACCAATCTCACGGTCGAATCTTCGCGGGTGTTATGAAACGAGGATCATACCATTTTGGCAATATGGGGGTGCTCAATATTTTAAAGACGTGTCGCGGCGCTGAGCTGAGCATCGGTGTGCGACCCCTTTAAGGTTGCTGAGCTTCGCACTGCGCCTTTAAAATTCAAACACGTTCAATGAGTGTACACACACCGGCGGCAGCATTCAGCGCCTGTCCGCGGCCACTCAGGAAGTTGTTTAAAATCCTGCCACACCACAGAGCGCTTTTTCAAGGTTTTATATTAAATTGATATTATATTTCCCTCAAATCGTCAATGTACATACTGATATTTAACCCTGTGCTACAAGATACAGTCATCGTGCAGCTCTTCTGTCAGTCAATTCAAAATTGAGCTTGCGTGTATATAATGTGTGCGTCAGGTGGTGGTGTGAGATCCTGAGGCGCGCGGGGCTGAGCTTCGCGTCCTTCACGCCCTTTAGGCACAATAGGCTTAAGAACGTGCATGTAACCTACTCAAATTGTTCTTTTCCTCTCTAGGCAGGTATTTTTTTTAGGTTTATTTATCAAAATGTTCTTTTATATATTTGTGTGATGTTCTGTATTTCGATCGCGGCTTTAACATGTTATGAGAAAAGGTTTATTAATGTTTATCCACCACATTACCTTTTAGGCTATTTAAACCTAAATAAGAGCCATCAGTTCGTCTGTCAGTTGGCAGGCAGTTTTGGTCGCTTTATTAAAAGTTGCTGCTGTGTGCAGTGTGTAAAGGAAAATAAAAATAGTTTTACCCTTCTGCTGTAGTGTCGTGCCCCTCCCAACCCATTCACACACACAGATGATTCGACTATCGGTCGACCATAGAGAGATTCGACAATTCTGATTCCAATGTGTAAATCGTTTGTCAGGGACACCCCTAATAATTAGTTAAAAACTTTCATTATTTTATTATTAAAATTTTAGTGAAAAAAAAAGTTCCACAAAATTTGGGACAGGTAGCAATAAGAGGCCGGAAAAGTTAGATGTACATATAAGGAACTGCAACTTGAATTTGCAAATTATTAGGTCAATTGGCAACATGATTGAGTATAAAAAGAGCCTTTTAGAGTGGCGGTGTCTCTCAGAAGTCAAGATGGGCAGAGGATCACCAGTTCCCCCAATGCTGCGGCGAAAAATAGTGGAGCAATATCAGAAAGGAGTTTCTCAGAGAAAAATTGTAAAGAGTTTGAAGTTATCATCATCTACAGTGACTAATATCATCCAAAGATTCAGAGAATCTGGAACAATCTCTGTGTGTAAGGGTCAAGGCCGGCAAACCAGACTGGATGCGTCGGGCCCTTAGACGGCACTGCATCACATACAGGAATGATACTGTAATGGAAATCACAACATGGGCTCAGGAATACTTCCAGAAAACATTGTCGATGGTCACAATCCACTGTGCTGCATGGTGGATTGTTAAAACTACAACTACAATTACAACATCATGGCTGCGTAGAAGAAGGATCCGGGCACTGAAATGGCCAGCCTGCAGTCCAGATCTTTCACCCATAGAAAACATTTGGCGCATCATAAAGAGGAAGATGCGACAAAGAAGACCTAAGACAGTTGAGCCACTAGAAGCCTGTATTAGACAAGAATGGGACAACATTCCTATTCCTAAACTTGAGCAGCTTGTCTCCTCGGTCCCCAGACGTTTGTAGACTCTTATAAAAAGTAGAGGGGATGACACACAGTGGTAAACATGGCCTTGTCTCAACTTTTTTGAGATGTGTTGATGCCATGAAATTTAAAATCAACTTATTTTTCCCTCAAAATTATACATTTTCTCAGTTAAAACATTTGATATGTCATCCATGTTGTATTCTGACTAAACTTTTGACATTTTAAAACTTCCACATAATTGCATTCTGTTTAGTTCATTATGTGTACAGTGTCCCAACTTTTTGGGAATCGGGTTTGTTACAGAACATATAAACTACTCAGAACAATGACCCAATGACCCAGTGACCCAATGCCAAAAATGTTCAGCAACTGCACACAAAAAAAAAGGCCCAGGACACATTAGTACTTTGCATAGCAACATCCTGGCAACCACCCAGAATCCCCCAGCATCAAAATACTGCATGTGTATTATCATTAAAAGAGAAAGAAAAAAAAGGATGCAGATTATTTAAATCATGTGCAGAGTTGACTTGAAGGACTGGTTGTCATCTATTGTTCTTCCTTCCTCTCTAAGGATCTTCTTCATGGGCGGATCCAGATGAAGACGCTCACCAATAAATGGTACGAGGAGGTCCGTCAGGGTCCGTCCGGCTCTGAGGATGAGGACGATGAGACAGAACTGCTCTGAGACAATCATACAAACAGAGAGATGCGGCTGACTCCGGACTCAAATGAGCCGCTCGCACCTGTACCGCACTGTGATGGACTCCTGTGGTTTCACACTGGAGCGATTCGTGGCTGAATGAGGAAAAGGACAGGAGTGTGTGGCACAAGAAAGCCTGGGATTGTTTTGTGTAGAGTTGAGGCACTTAAAGCGAAAACACTGAAGGAATAAAGATGGAAGGCGAAATGAAATAGGGGATAGCAAAAAAGAAACAGCAATATTAAACACCTTTCTGTCATATTTTACAGGTTGAAGCACCGTAATATAGCTGATTTTTGGGGGTTTTGTTTTACATACAGGGAAATGACATTAATGAATGTTTCTGTGATTGGAATTAATTTAACAGACGTAACCTATTTTTCTTTTTTATTAAATATTTATTTGTTGTGTTTTGTCTTTGTAAACGGGGGTAAAAGGGTCTTTTATAATGTCTCCTGACACTGTATTTTGTAGCTGAATTGAGTTTATAACTCACTCTAATGAAGGAATGTACCTGTGCATTATAAACATAAAGCTGTGTAAAAACGTGAATAAATGATTGATTATAACGCTGTCCAATCCCTTGTTCATTTTCTATTAAATTTAGATGCACAAAAGACAACATTTAAGTTCTTTGAAAATTAGGGTTACAGACTTTTCACCGTGTTTTCAATGGCTCTTGCTGTAAAAGGCTGTATAAAGCCATTCATTTAGAACAGCTCCTGTTGTCTGGAGGTTTTTATTATTTTTAATTTAATTATTTGTCCTTGATCTTTTAGCGGTGTTTTGTCAGCAATACAAAAACACATTGAAGAACTAAAACGTTCATCCCTCACAAAATTATTACATATGGCCACAAGGGGGTAGTCATTTACAAAGTTTTCAATTTCTATTTCATGGATCATTTAAATGCCTTTAGTTCTGAGTGGATAATTTAAATGAAAGTCAAGAACATCTCGACAATATAGAATAAAGGCTCACTTAGGGTGACGGGATGTATCTTCTTCCAGACAGTCACAGCGCCTTTGTCACGAAAGTGCGGACTCGTATAAAGACTATGAGTATTTAGGGTGCATTTGGGACCGGGCCACTGCACGCTTTAGGGGGTGTGTAAAAACTCATTGGGCTCAAGGGGAGAAAAGCCTCTCCGGGGCGTCGGAAACATTGTATGGGGGCGGGTCAACACACACTCACTTTTTAAGACCAACAATATTGGACCCAATTACTTTTACCATCTCTAATTCAGCGCATGTCTGTTCAACAACCCCTAACTTATAAACACCATAGACAGTAAAAGAAATGGACAGAGCGATCCCATTGACTTCAACGGCCGAAAATGAGGCCAATCAGGAGCACTCACTTCCTGATGGCTGAGCGAACTGCGCAGGCTCAGACTGAGCTTGACGACGTAGATGTGACGTGAGCCTCCTGTCTGACAGCTGTAAGTCTTCTAGTAGTTGTGGAAAGTGAAATCTGAATCACGTTGTTTAAATATTTTCTCCCGTTGCTTTTGGCTCACTATGGGCCTCTCCCCATTCTTCCCTCTTGACTTTATCAGACTTTATGTCTCCACGTCCCCCCGACTGTCTCATAGACAGTAAAAGATTGCTTCTGAGCGTCTCCTCAGGTCTATACGGTAATTTCTCAACTGTGCGACAGAGTGGAGTTGGTTATGACGCAATCGTTAGCCTATTTTTACAAAAACAGCTTCTACGGGCGATAGTGTAAGATACAAGGTAATGGAGCCTTTTATGCATTGTTGTGTTTCTTTAGAAATAAACAATGGACAAATGGAGTCTTTAAACGCCTCAGATGTAAAGTTATTCACTGTCAAAGTTATTCAAAAATGAATGGGAGTCAATGGGATGCTAACAGCAGGTGATGGCTTGGTTAGCAATGGTCACACCCTATGGGTGGAACGCTTTCCGAGCGCTAGATTACCCGCTTGATAAACACATTATTAAACAGTTTTTTTGTGTGTGTTGTGTGTGTGTGTGTGCGCGTGTGTGTGTGTGCGTGTGTGTGTGTGTGCGCGTGTGTGTGTGTATTTAAAAAAAAATATTTTTTTTTTTCTTAATTTTTAATGAAAATAAATTCCTTTCTGGTCTGATATGTGATGGGAAAGGAAGTAGAGCGAGTTCGGCAAAAGGCAGAATCAAACCTTGGGTCAGTTTGCATCAAAGCGTTCTATCTTCTGCCTCCCCTACACTATTGCCACTGTAAAAAAAATGTGCTGTATTCTTTAATTTTGTCTGGCCCAATCAGATATTAACCATAGTATATTTTTTTCACCTGCTATTGTAGTCAATGGTTGTTTTCTGCTTGGTTACAAACATTCTTCCAAATATCGTCTGTGTTCAGCAGAGCAAAGAAACTCATACAGGTTTGGAAGAACTTGAGAGTTAGTAAATAATGACAACATTTTCATTTGTTGGGTGAACTATCTCTTTAATGTAAATGGCATCTACTCCAGTAAAAAGAAATTCTAGGATAAGGACCCACCCACATTTTTTTGGCTTCTGAGGCCCATGAACCTCCTGCTGTAACTTTACCTGCAGGTGTCACTGTTGGACAGTGTTACTTTAAAAAAACTAGTGATTTATACCATAGATATCCATAATAAAGGCTAGATGTCTCGTGCGCGCTGTTGGCCAATGGAAGCTCGCTCACTCGTAACAGTGTGTTTTAATGGTGCATGTACTTTTAAATAGCCATAACTTGCTCAATTTTCAACCGATTTTCAAACTGTTTTGTTTGTTATAAACGTCAGAGATGTAGTTATGACACTACATACTTATGAATAATTATAACCATGAACTTCAATATTAAAGTAACATTGAACAGAACAGATAGGTGCAATAAAAAAAGGTATTTATGTTAAATCAATATATAGGCTACTAAAACTGTGTACCGAATGGCAACATGAGAAATGTATTAATTATATAACACACACACACACACACACACACACACACACACACACACACACACACACACACACACACACACACACACACACACACACACACACACAGCTCTGAATTTTTTTCCAGACCTAGCTATAGCTAATATATATATATATATATATATATATATATATATATATATATATATATATATATATATATATATATATATATATATATGTGTGTACTTTTATAATAAGAATATCACTATTATAATAAAAAAATGTTTTAAATTAAAAAAAAAAAAACATGCAAACTAAGTTTATTTTAGACCAAAGATTGGTTGTCATAAAATCGTTATTGGTGTCAATAAAACCTATATAATTGAACAGCTCGATTGTGGTCTCAGCCCCCTTGATAACGTAAGTTAGCTGTGATACACAAGCTGCACGATTAAGTCGTTAACCGAAACGAAAAGCTGCAATTTCAACGTGTTAAAGCATCCAGATTTGTAGCCATGTTAATAACGTTTGTAAGAAACCAAACCATTTGTAAATCCGTCAAGATTTCAGCGAGATAAGAGTATTTATGTTCGTACAGATCACTCATCTTACATCAGGTTCCACAGAGCCCAACAGAAAGCTTGCCTGTGACAAGATGGCCGCCGGTGATGCCGATGGTGACTCCGCCGTAAGACATCTAGCCTTTATTATGAATATCTATGATTTATACACTTCAAAGTCACATTTTGTATTGTTTGTGAATTTTTTTTCTTTTTTTTCTTTCATCCTCAGAGGAAACGCCCCTGATATAAACACTACCGTTCAAAAGTTTATTTAACTAAGATTTTAATGTTTTTAGAAGAAGTCTCTGATGCTCACCAAAGCTGCATTTATTGTATTAAAAAAATAAAAAAAATAAAGTAAATATTGTGAAATATTATTCAAATCTAAAATAACTGTGTTCTATATGAATATGTTAAAATGTAATTTATTCCTGTGATCAAAGCTGAATTTATCATCACTACTCCAGTGTCTGTACCAACTCATAATGTAATAACTGCACAGAATGTAATAAGCATTACATTATTATTATTATAATAAAATGTTCATAACATAATCATTTTCTCAAAATGTAATAAAATCTTGAGCGCGTAATGTACCACCAGCGGCCAGCGGAGGTCTCACTCTCCGGAGTACTCTAGGTTCATTCGGATTACAATTCCCATGCACCCACATTCTGGGACTGATTACACAACTGTTCCACACAAGCGGGTAATCTAGCGCTCGGAAAGCGTTCCACCCCTAGGGGCGGCCATTGCTAACCAAGCCATCACCTGCTGTTAGCATCCCATTGACTCCCATTCATTTTTGAGTCACTTTGACAGTGAATAACTTTACATCTGAGGCGTTTAAAGACTCCATTTGTCCATTGTTTATTTATAAAGAAACACGACAATGCATAAAAGGCTCCATTACCTTGTATCTTACACTATCGCCCCGCAGAAGCTGTTTTTGTAAAAATAGGCGAATGATTGCATCATAACCAATGCGACTCTGTCGCACAGTTGAGAAATTACCGTATAGACAGGAGGAGACGCTCAGAAACAATCTTTTACTGTCTATGAGACAGTCGGGGGGACGTGGAGACATAAAGTCTGATAAAGTCAAGGGGGAAAAATGGGGAGAAGCCCATAGTGAGCCAAAAGCAACGGGAGAAAATATTTAAACAACGTGATTCAGATTTTACTTTCCACAACTACTAGAAGACTTACAGCTGTCAGACAGGAGGCTCACGTCACATCTACGTCGTCAAGCTCAGTCTGAGCCTGCGCAGTTCGCTCAGCCATCAGGAAGTGAGTGCCCCTAGGTTGACTTCATTCTTTCGCCGTTGACGTCAATGGGAACGCTCCGTCCATTTCTTTTACTGTCTATGGTTCCACATTACAGACTATAGAGGGAGTGCATCGGCACTTTCCCGCCGGAACACTCCTCAGCCGGGGCTGAACGGCAGAAGAGCTGCTGCGTGACCGCAGCTAATAGAGGAAAACGTGAGTAGAGCAAAAAATGATCAGTTTAAACTAAAGGTTGGGCTCGATATAGTGGTCCTTACAACTTATCACAGATTCAGTAGGGATGTGCCAAACGAAGCTTCTGAAGCAGTGAGACAAACTGTGTTGGTGCTTCGAAGCTTTTGACACAGTGCTCTACTCTGCCATCTGGTGGTCAATAAAAATTCCTACACCAACTGTGTCATTCATTCAGATGTTGTTCATTGGGAAGGTTTATTTGTATATTTAATAATTTTCATTGTATTTTGCACAATACAATGACAAATAAAGACTTTCTGTTCTTCATTTTTACTCACATAAACTTCTAAATAGAATGTTAAATATGCCAATAAATGAGGCCTAGGTGATTTTTCATTGCACTATTTTTTGTGTTCCTTACAAAACAACACAAACATGCATTTTGTAAAAACAAAGCACACAAATACACAATTACAAATGCAATTGCATATTTTTGTTCAAGAATATTATTTGTTCTGCTGTGCTGGAGTTTAAGTGGGTCCTTTTTTTACTAATCACATCCCCAGCTTTAGAAAATATTCGTACACACGGAACAGATGTGGCTGTAATGGCTAGATATTTACTGGCCAAAGCATAAAGATTGGGGTATACTTTATGGGCCTGCCAGTACTTGAGAGGGTCATCACTTCGAGGGAGGTATGCATCATTGATGTATCTCTTGACCTCTATTGTGGGATCAGCATTATAGCTATGATGCTGTTGTGTCTCACTGACCCGGCTATCCAGGAGCTCCCACAGGTTATCTGAGGATGGTGGCTTCTGAGCTGCCTGAGATGAAGATGAAGATGATGATTCCACTGCTTGTGAAGCTTTCTCACTGGTTAGCCGTATCATTGAAGCACATTCACCTGTCAACAGCCGTTCAGCTTCACGGGCATTATCCTGGTTGCCAAACCCAAGGGTCTTAAATCTGGGATCTAGCAATGTGGCCAGTGCAAGCACACGGATGGATTCAACATTACTGCACCGCTTGTTGATGTACTGCTGAAGAGCCATTCCTAAGGATGAAGCAGATGGATTTCTTGCATGCACTGTAAAAAAATACCCATCAAATTTACGGTAAAAAACCGGCAGCTCTGGTTGCCAGAACTTCACCGTAAAAAATACGGCAGTAACGTTTTAGGTTTTACGGGACAACAGCATATAATTTAAAGGTTTATAATGTGGTAATTACGGTTAAAAATTGTTTATTTTACAGTTAAAAACCCTATAATTTGAAAGTTTATACTGAAATAATTATGTGTACATAGTACACTATAAAATAATAATGGTAAAAAAAAATTATTGAACTGAAATATTAAATTACCGACTTATTGAAATGCTAATATCTGTTATTTTCCTTTTATATAATTTGACAATCACCAATAATAGTGGTGATGAGAATCACATGATGAATCAAAGCTCATCACACGCAGCTTTTGGAGGAACAATATTAACATATAGAAGGTGCACACACAAACACTAAACACCAAACACCATCATGGTAGCACACATGATGTTTTAAAAATGCAATAAACATTAATTTAGCAACATTAGATGTAACATAAAACCTTAATGAACATATGTGATTAGAAAAAACTAAGAAGAAACAGTTAATTCAATGAAAATGCATCAAATGCGAAGTGCCATGTGGGGAATTCTGGGAATGTCAATTTACGTTTTTTCACTGTAAATTACACAATGCCCTGTTCTTTTTCACTTCGTAAAACTGTAAATTTAACGGTATTTTACTGTAAAATAAAATAAAATGTATAAATCTTTAAATTATATAGTTTTGAACTGTAAAATAAATGTTTTTTAACCGTAATTATTACATTATAAAACTTTAAATTATATGCTGCTGTCCCGTAAAACCTTAAACGTTACTGCCGTATTTTTTACGGTAAAGTTCTGGCAACCACAGCTGCCGGTTTTTTACCGTAAATTTTATGGGGATCTGTAAAAAGTGTACACTGTAAAAAAACTACAATTTTTTATTATTTTTACAGGAAAATGCTGGCAGCTGTGGTTACCAGAGAATTATGAAACTATGCGCACAATGAAATTCAAAATTAGGCGGACAAGTACAAGTCTGTGGTTAGAGGAGGCACAGTTTTTTTTATTTTTTTTATTAAAAATAAATAGAAAACCAGTAAGTATTACATTAAAATGTAAAGCATAAGATTTTTTGTATGTAAACTGCATATGCATTTCCAATAAATTTGGATTATTTTTACATAGACAAATTAATAAACTGAAGGTGATTGATAAATGCCAGTTATACGTAAATGAAACAGTTAGGAATTATGTAATAGTACACAGAAAAACGGCAATGTTAAATGAACACTTCCTATTGTTGATGTGTGTGCTCACTACTGAGTTAAAGTACCATTGAAGCAGTGTTGAAGTTAATGAGATAATTAAGATATGATTGAGCATTAATGATGAACACCTGATGATAATGAGCAGAATCACTGAAGGAAAGAGAAACACGAGAACTACAACTGACTTCAGCCACAGCTTTAGATGAAATCAACTGAAGATAAAAGAAGACATTAAATCTCTGAAGATCTCAGCAGAGGATTAAACAACTGCACAAACAGCATTACCAGCTTCACACATTACTAACCAAACTGACTTTATTGTTGTAATTTCTGTTTTAATTAAAATAATAGTTTTTTTATGAAGTCACCATGATGGTGAGCTATGTTTGCTTTAGTTGGGCTCTTGACCCTTGACTCTCCAACATTAGTTTTCTGGCTGCTTAACCTGTGTTTATAAAGCACTTTGGTTATGGCATGGAAAGCCAAAATCCATGGTCAGGTGATTTGGCTCTTTAATGATGATTATATAATCATCATGTAGTGGCTGAATCACTAAACTCATTCAGATTCCAATTCTCTGGATATAGAGGTAATGTGTTAATTGTGTAGTATGTGTAAAAAAGCCATGTGGTTTATTTTGTAAACTCATGCATCGTTGTGACAATCAAACAATTTGCAGGACCAATAAAAAGGTTTAATCTACGGCATTATTTAGACAAACACAGACATCAAGAATCAGTGTGTGCATCTCTACAATGGTGAAAAAAAAAAAATCACAATTCAGATGCATAATTTATTCATGCTGCAATGCATGCTGGGACCCATTGGAGAGTTTTGATTGGTGGTACCCAGCATGCACTGCAGCATGAAGCTTTTCATTGATTGTCACCATTGTTGAGATTCATACACTGCTTCTTGATATCTGTTTGTGTCTAATAATTGCCATAGATTAAACCTTTTGTGCACTATTTTTTTTTTTTTTACATTCTGCATATTAGATTGTCACGACAGCGCTCATGCTATAGAACCAACTGACCACTATTATGATAAAACAAAATTAATAACACATAAACAGAGTCTTAGACTCTGAACAAGACCAGTGATCACTACATGATGATTATATAATCATGAACTAAGAGACAAATCACCTGACCATGTTTCTGCTTGGCTTTCCATGCTGTAACAAAAGTGCTTTATAAACACAGTTAAAGCAGCCAGAAAACTAATGTTGGAGAGTCAAGGGTCAAGAGCCCAACTAAAGCAAACACTGCTCACCATCATGGTGACTTCAAAAAAACTATTATATTCAATAAAACATCAACATCCACAGAAATAAAGTCAGTCTGGTTAGTAATGCATGAAGCTGGTAATGTTGTTTGTGGAGTTGTTTAATCCTCTGCTGAGATCTTCAGAGATTTAATGTCTTCATTTATCTTCAGTTGATTTCATCTAAAGCTGTGGCTGAAGTCAGTTGTAGTTCTCGTGTTTCTCTTTCCTTCAGTGATTGTGCTCATTATCATCAGGTGTTCATCATTAATGCTCAATCATCTCTTAATTATCTCATTAACTTCAACACTGCTTCAATGGTACTTTAACTGATTAGTGAGCACACACATCAACACTAGGAAGTGTTCATTTAACGTCTGCGATTTTTCTGTGTACTATTACATAAATCTTAACTGTTTAATTTACGTGTAACTGGGATTTATCCGTCACATTTAGTTTATTAATATAATTAAATAAATCTTACCTGTTTCATTTATAAATGATTTACAAATAAGATTTATCTTACTGATTCTTAGTAAGTTGATTAATTTGTTTGTTAAACTTACATAATCCAAATGCATGGAACATTTATATGCAATTCAAATACATGTTTAGACATTTTTTAAGTGCATAAACGTGTAAAGTGACTTACATTTTTAAGAACAACTGACAAAAATTTTAATTGTCACAATATTTGCATGTCAAATTAACAAAATAGTTTTTACAGTATTTTCTCAAAAAACTTACAGGTTTTTAATACCAATATTTGTAGTTTTATCAAATAAATTTTATTAATCACATGTTGTAAATATAACAAAATATTCTGTTTAATAGTTTACAAAAGTTCACTGTGATTCAAACAAAAAAAAAATATGCTTTTGGGTTTTCTATACTTTTCTGTTGGGATTTTACATTGTTTTTCTGTAAATTTCCATAAGGTTAGATCTATTGCAGTTATTCACCGTATATAGTAAGGAAACTTTGTGTTAACCAAATAACAATTTTTAACTGTAGCATTTTTACAACCTTTGACCGTTAAAATCACGATCATTTTTTACAGTGTGGGCTGTTTTTTCTGCCACCTTGTGCTGAATCATCCTAATGATTGGGATGATCTTTGAAGCTGACACGCACTTCTCACCGGAGAGCTCTTTAGTGGCATACTTGAAGGGTGCCAGTACTTCAAGGCTTTCAGGAATGATGTCAAAATCAGCACTTGAAAGTGGCATGATGTCACTTGACAAACTAGCCAAAGCAGCACCAACAGGCTCTCTGAGGTCAATGAGTCTTTGCAGCATATCATGCGTGCTGTTCCATCTGGTGTCCACTTCCTGGAGAAGCTTCAGGGGCTGCCTGCCCATCCTATCTTGGGCAAGGATTAGGTTTTCAGTGGCCTTAGTGCTGCTCCTGAAAAAAGACACCACTCTCCTGGCTCTTTTACGGATGTCTGCCAACACCTCATGCCCTTCAACTGCCCTCTTAACAATGAGGTCGATGGTATGAGCAAAGCAAGGGAGATGGCGTAGTCCCAGCTTCTGAATTCCTGATACCATGTTGGCCGCATTGTCTGTCACCATGGCAGCAACTGAACCAGTGAGCCCCCAGTCAGATATCAGATCCGACAAAGCCTCTTTGATGTTGTCGGCTGTATGTGATTTTGGGAACTTTGATACTCCCAGGATCACTGACCCAAGTTCTGTGTTGCTGTTAGTGTAGTGGCATGTGACCCCCAGATAGGACTCCATAGTGAGGGAGGTCCACATATCAGCTGTGAGGCAGACAGATGGGATGTTCTGCAGATGTGCCTTTTGCTTCACCTCTTTGTATTTCTCTCTGACCATCGTCTTAACAGTTTTCCGGGTTGGCAGAACATAGGTGGGGTCCAACTTGTTCACAAATGCTCTAAATCCCTCGTCTTCCACGATGGAGAAAGGCTGCAAGTCCTTCACAACCATGTTGACAAGGGCGTCATCAAGCTCCTTCTTCCTTCCAAATAATACACAGCACAATTATACCATTAATTCATATTGGCAGTGTAAGTAAAAGTAAGTAATGCAAACTAAGCCCATGCAGTGTTTAACCAAGTAACAAAAAATATTTAATTGGCAATACAAAATCTGTACACCCTTTTGGAGTTCAGTTGGTTATAGTGTAGACACAATTCAAAAGTGTTTGTTTGGAGTTGGCCTAAAAATCCAACATAACCTATATCAACCCACCCCACTAATGGAAAGTAAAATACAGAGGTGGGCAAAGGACCTACATTTCATAAACACAGTCTGCTAGAGACATAAAGTTGGATAATAAAAGTAACAATTATGTGTATAAAGGTCATTGTGAAAGACATGAATATTAGAAATAGGATTGGTTGAGTTCCTTTGAACCTTTGGCTACACTGTTTATGATTAGTTAATATTTCTGGATATAAATATATTCCACCACATAAAGACACGGAATAGAAAATGAAAACTTGAACTTCAAAAGGGTGAATTTTCATGCATTTTAATTACTTTATCACTCTTTGGGGAGAGTACATAATATTTTTTAGTCCCAAATTTGACCTTTTTCAGTTGGAGCAGACTGGTGCTCTGTTGTAGGAGTCTCGTTGGCCAAAGCATTTGGATGTTTGGAGCGTAGATGTCGAAGCATTGAGGATGTATTAGTAGAATAAGATAAAGTTTGGTCATGCATGATACTTTATTAGGAGTGTCGAGACTGAAGTGTTCCCACACTAACGTGGTCTCTTTCATGCATTCTCCATATTGAAATTAAAAACAATGTGAGCTGTTGACAACTGAGGACAGCGTTTACAAACAGCAAATAAGTTGAGTCGTCGAGAAAGGACTTTTATTCAGTTTTCTGGGAACAGTGGTTGAGCTTAATTGCATGGTGTTTTAATTTACATTCAGACAATTTCATTCAGATGTATTTAATTGTAGCCCTTTAATTAGCAACAACGCACCAAGTTAAAAATGATTACATTATTAAGAGGAAAAAGAGGAAAAAGAGTAGGGGTGTAACCCCGGCATCCTGGCCAAATTTGCCCGTTGGCCTCTGTCCATCATGGCCTCCTAATCATCCCCATATCCTGATTGGCTTCATCACTCGGTCTCCTCTCCACCATAAGCTGGTGTGTGGTGAGCGTTCTGGCACAATATGGCTGCCGTCGCATCATCCAGATGTTGCTGCACATTGGTGGTGGTTGAGGAGATTCCCCCCTTCTTTATAAAGCGCTTTGAGTGCCTAGAAAAAGCGCTATATAAATCGAACGCATTATTATTATTATTATTATTATTATTAAGCTAATTAGAATATCGCACTAAATGGATAGCAGATATGGGACAGCACAATCGACGCACTCAGTATTTGAGCACGTCATGATGACGTGTCAGTGACATAACGAAGCTTCATTTCCACAGGTCACGTGACAGCCTCATTTCAAAGCAATGCTCCGAAACACTAGTGCTTCGAAAACTCGAGACGTGTGTCGACACAGGGTGTCGAGCTACCCATCCCTAAGATTCAGTGATCCATGGATAATGACATGCAGCCAGGAATCGACATTTTTATGAGCCTGATTTCGACATGATTATTTATAACTGATCATCACATTTTTCGAGTGAATCCCGCTTGTATATGTGGAGTGGATTGGTCAATGTATTGAAGCGTGTATGTGGCCGCTTGTCACAAATAGAAAAAACTGTTTTATTCAAATTCTAAATATATTATAGACCTATGAATAAAAAATAAATAATAATTATATTGCCCAGACATCATGCAAAGAGTGCTCCCTTTATAATCACTAAAGGCTGTCACTCATTCAATAAACGCAATCTCACAGATCTCCGCAGTGAAGCTGGTATACAATGAAGCTTTTATTTTCACAATGTCTGCACTGCACTTACTTACGCGTGTGTCACAGGTCGGAGCGGACCGCCCCTGGCGCGAGTCCCGCTCCTCCCTCAGTTTCTACCCTGAGGAGGTCCCAGAAACACCCCAATGACCGGACAGACGAGGACAGGTAAGTTAAAAACAATGTTTATTAATTTAAAAAGAGAATTATAAGAAAGGGGGGAAAGGGATACTAAAAGAGGGGTAACCAGCCCTCTAGGACTGGGGCCTTGGGATCTGAGTCGCTTCTGACTCTCAACGGATCTTCCCAGCTCTCTCTCTTCTTCGTACCAGCCTAGGCTTACAGGTGAGTATACAGGCGGTACACTGGGCTCTTGGCTTTAGAATCTGAGTCACTTCTGACTCTCAACGGATCTTCCCAGCTCTCTCTCTTCTTCGTACAAGCCTAGGCTTACAGGTGAATATACAGACGGTACACTGGACTCTTAGTTTTGGGCGTACAGGTGAGTATACAGGCGGTACACTGGGCTCTTAGCTTTGGGCGTACAGGTGAGTATACAGGCGGTACACTGGGCTCTTAGCTTTGGGCATACAGGTGAGTATACAGGCGGTACACTGGGCTCTTAGCTTTAGACGTACAGGTGAGTATACAGGACCGTACACTGGGCTCTTAGCTTTGGACGTGCAGGTGAGTATACAGGACAGTACACTGGGCTCTTAGCTTTGGACGTGCAGGTGAGTATACAGACCGTACACTGGGCTCTTAGCTTTGGGCATACAGGTGAGTATACAGGCGGTACACTGGGCTCTTAGCTTTGGGCGTACAGGTGAGTATACAGGCGGTACACTGGGCTCTTAGCTTTGGGCATACAGGTGAGTATACAGGCGGTACACTGGGCTCTTAGCTTTAGACGTGTACAGGTGAGTATACGGCAGTGGAGCGGCAGTGGCTCAGTGGTTCATGTAGGTTGTCTACAAACCAGAAGGTTGGTGGTTCAATCCCCGGTTCCACCTGACCAAGTGCCGAAGTGTCCATGAGCAAGACACCTAACCCCAGCTGCTCCCGACGAGCTGGATGGCGCCTTACATGGCTGACATCGCCGTCGGTGTATGAATGGGTGAATGTGAGGCAAAATGTAAAGCGCTTTGGATAAAAGCGCTATATAAATGCAGTCCAGTCCAGTATACAGGCGGTACGCTGGGCTCTTAGCTTTGGGCATACAGGTGAGTATACAGGCGGTACACTGGGCTCTTAGCTTTAGACGTACAGGTGAGTATACAGGACCGTACACTGGGCTCTTAGCTTTGGACGTGCAGGTGAGTATACAGACGGTACACTGGGCTCTTAGCTTTGGGCGTACAGGTGAGTATACGGCGGTACACTGGGCTCTTAGCTTTGGGCATACAGGTGAGTACACAGGCGGTACACTGGGCTCTTAGCTTTGGGCATACAGGTGAGTATACAGGCGGTACACTGGGCTCTTAGCTTTAGACGTGTACAGGTGAGTATACAGGCGGTACACTGGGCTCTTAGCTTTGGGCATACAGGTGAGTATACAGGCGGTACACTGGGCTCTTAGCTTTAGACGTACAGGTGAGTATACAGGACCGTACACTGGGCTCTTAGCTTTGGACGTGCAGGTGAGTATACAGGCGGTACACTGGGCTCTTAGCTTTGGACGTGCAGGTGAGTATACAGGCGGTAAACTGGGCTCTTAGCTTTGGACGTGCAGGTGAGTATACGGGCGGTACACTGGGCTCTTAGCTTTGGGCGTACAGGTGAGTATACGGCGGTACACTGGGCTCTTAGCTTTGGGCATACAGGTGAGTATACAGGCGGTACACTGGGCTCTTAGCTTTGGGCATACAGGTGAGTATACAGGCGGTACACTGGGCTCTTAGCTTTAGACGTGTACAGGTGAGTATACAGGCGGTACACTGGGCTCTTAGCTTTGGGCATACAGGTGAGTATACAGGCGGTACACTGGGCTCTTAGCTTTAGGCATACAGGTGAGTATACAGGCGGTACACTGGGCTCTTAGCTTTAGGCATACAGGTGAGTATACAGGCGGTACACTGGGCTCTTAGCTTTAGACGTGTAGGTGAGTATACAGGACAGTACACTGGGCTCTTAGCTTTGGGACGTACAGGTGAGTATACAGGCGGTACGCTTGGCTCTTAGCTTTAGTGTGTTTACACACAGCGGACTTCCAGCCTTCCTCGCTAGGACAGACTTCTAAGGAACACGTTGACGTTGACTTCCCACACATAGTAGAACAGTCCCACGATGACGCAGAGCCCTTGGCTCAGTCCTGAAAGCACTTCACAGACATATGATTATACAGAGACAGCGCATAAGCTCCTTCTACGCATCAGCCAATTCAAACTTCCCGTCCTTCTATACTCCACACACTATTCACAGCAAGCTCTTACTTCATACAGTTGCCACGCCACCACCAGGTGGGGGAAAGGGGTTGACGAGTCACAGTCGGGTGTATATATATATATATATATGCAACAATCGCCCATCGTCACCAATTCACTTCCTCTAATGCAGGGCTTCCTCTTCGGCCTGGGGAGGGATCGCTGACAACGTTTGCACAGCACAACACTATAATTCTTCAGGTGGACACACATCGAAAAGACTCACCCACTGTACTCCACACACACTCACGGTGAATTAGGGTCAGGATCACCACGTTGGGCCGGGAAATAGGTCCTGGATCGTGGAAAGGGTCGGTGCAGAGGATGATCATATGGAAACGTCAAGACCACGACCTTTTAGCACACTCCTTCCTCTTCTCAATACGTTCCCAATGACTTCTCAATGTAAACAATCTCTTCAAGGCAGTAATAATACATATCAACACAGTTGCTTCAACAAAGGAATGCTTCAAACACTTAACTCCGTGTTTTCTTCAGCCCAGTACTCTGTTTTCACTTCGCCCAGTCTGTACCATCCACCTCAATCCGTCCCTCCAACCCACCGATCGCTCCATCTCGCCCACGGCATTTGCCGGGATAAACTTCACCCCACCCCGCAGCGTTGGCCGGAATCAACTTCACCCCACCCCGCAGCGTTGGCCGGAATCAACTTCACCCTTTGCTGTTCTCTGGTTACCTTATTTATATGCCTCCTTTTCTCTGAATTGTCCAACCATCAATCGCCACGTCCATTCGCACACCTGTTCTTAATAATGCCCCATTTCGGTTGCCCGGAGTTACCGGAACTGGTTGCGTGTCTCATGGACAACGGTCCGGGCGGAACAATTTCCGCCATTTTAGGTTCCGCCGCATTAAGTCACTCTGTGACACGTGTGTTAACTGAACACAGCACCTGGACAAACACTCGAGCGGTGAGTGGATTTCAAGTTCAACACCTGTGATTGGCCAACTGCATTGTAGATATCTACAAACATGTCTGTGATTGGCTACATGTAGTCACAGAGGCGAAAACACGTTGGAAATTTAATCATTTAACGAGTCCAAATACAGATACACACTGGGTCATTTGCTAGCTCCTTTTCGCTAATAATATGCTATTATTACGAATTCTTACGTAGGATTACATATCCTAGACAAGCAGTTACGGGCAGCGTTTCCCTCATAAAGCAGAAGCTGCAGCAGTTGGCTGTGGTTTGAGTGAGAAAATTGCACGCTATTATCAAGTCTGTCTCAAGCTCATAACAGCGATGTCCATTGGGTCCGTGGACCAGCCTCCCCTACCTCCTCCTCTAGTGCTGGGCCTGGTTTTGTGTGTTTTCGCTGTATTCACACTATAAACCAGTGCTGCCTCTCAGGGGGCGTAATCGCAGTCGCTCCAGCTGACGGTGACGTCACGTGCATTCCCTCTATTCATACGGTTCCCTGGTTGCTCAGCCACTCATTGTGAAGTCTTGTTTACCCCGGCTGCATTCCTGAGCGTTATTTCCTTGTGTTCCTTTTGCCTGTGTTCGGACTCTGCTTTGTTCCTCGCCCTTGATCGTGTACTGATTACCGCTCTCTCTGCCTTGCCTCTGACACTGCTGTTCTCCCTGGTGATTTGACCCAAGCCTGTTTGTACTTTAAAACTGTTTTATCTAAATAAACTGCATATGGAGTCCTTGTTACAATTAGAGTACATTTTAAAATCTTAACATTTAAAAATGTCAACCTGCATACAAAACCCACCAGATGACTGATCCTGCTACTATAATTATTACTCCTACTACTATTTCTACACATGGTACACTTGCTGTTAAATGACTAAAAGTGTACAAATATATGTGGTTTATGAGGACACAAATGTGTATGATGACATGGGTATTACAATATTTCCTGTGTATTTTTAAACCAAATGGCAGGGGAGTTAAAAAATACAGTACAACACACCCCTGCTAAAACTGTTGGGTTTTGTGAAGTTTGTTGTTGTTGTTGTTGTTGTTGTTGTTTGTACAAAAGAAAAAAGAAAAAATTTGCACCTTATTACTACTACTACTACTACTACTAGTTGTGGTAGTAGTAGTATCAGTAATCTGGTGGATTTTGTGGTGCAAGTTAAGACTGCATTTAGAAAATGTACTATAAAGGCATACTTTTAATAATAATAATAATAATAATAATAATAATAATAATAATAATAATTGCATAAATATTTAAATCTGTTGCATATCTCAGGGATATATATTATATATATATAGCTATTACAATAATAAAAATGTGATATGTTTTGGTGAGTTTATAATGCAATACAATTATCATAATGTAAATAGTATTGCATTATGAGCTCAAGATTGTATTACATTTTGAGGAAATTATTACATTATGAACATTTTATCACGATGATAATGCACTATTTATTGCATTATGTGCATTTTTACATTCTGAGTTGCTACAGGGTAGGGCTGGGCGAGCAAAAAATATATCTCGATATATTTTGCTATATCTCGATATACTATATATATCTCGATATCTTTACAGGAAAAATAACCCCCTAAAAACTACAGCAAAAACAAATATGCCAAATACCACAAATTATTTTCTTTTTGTTTTATCGAAGTGCAAAGATGTAGTCAGTTCATGTAGGAACAAAGTGCTTTTGCGACATTTAAAAAAAAACCTCCCTGATTACATAAATAATAATAATTTAACTGTAAAAGAAAATAAATAATATTGCCTTCTTTTCATTTATTTCATGCTTTCAAAAGATGAATCAAAGACTCCCTTTTTTACACTTAAAGTAAACAGTAAGCATTTAGCAGAAAGATGGGGGCATGACTGAGATATAAATAAACTGATTTTGTCATAACACCATTTCCTGTTAAATTTGTATCAAAATTCAAACAGTGATGTTTGTCATGAGTTTGAGAAATTCAAACTCATCATGCGGATCATGTAGGCTACATGAGCTGAATTTCACTTCTTTTCCCAGGGTATTCTCACAAAAATGCGTATAAATAGTACGAGTGTGCAATGTCGTGGAATGTATACGCCAAAACTCATTTTGGCGTGTCTATGGCACGCTGTTTTTCGCGTGCATATGATACGCATTTTATGGCGTATTATACATACGAACCCCCCACCCCACCACCCTAAACCTACCCAAGCGCGTGACATATATACGCCCCACTACCCTAAACCTACCCAAGCGCGTGTCATATATACGCCCCACCACCCTAAACCTACCCAAGCGCGTGTCATATATACGCCCCACCACCCTAAACCTACCCAAGCGCGTGTCATATATACGCCCCACTACCCTAAACCTATTCAAGAGCGTGTCATGTATACGCCATAAAGTGCGTATCATAGGCACGCGAAATACAGCGTATCATATGCACGCCAAAATGAGTTTTGGTGTATACATTCCACGACATTGCACACTCGTACTATTTATACGCATTTATGTGTGATCGGGTTGCTTTTCCAGTTACAGAACGAAATATGAATGTCAGAATGTAGGCTAATGATAATATGATACAGTACAACTTACAGAAGAGCACCGCGTGTCTCAGGACACCCGGGATGTCGCGTTTTCCCCTCTTGGTTAAAACATGAATAGACCTGTTCATCATAATCCCGTGATAAAGCTGACAAAATAATAATAGTAATGATATTGCAATACTTTTTAAATGTTTTCAAATGATATGCGATCATTTTGACATTTTAACCGAAAACCATGCGATCAGTTAGACACAAATCATAAACTGGCATGATTGCGACCGCGTCTCGCACAAATAGTGTCAATCACCTGACTGTGGGTGAAACTTGCGATTTGAACTATGATGAACATTAATATTTCTTTATGAATTTTAGCAAGCAGTTGTGTTAGAAGGAAAAAAATGGTCTCTAAACTGAGTCCTGAACAACGCGCACGCTTGTCAACATGATAACTAATCCTCACCTGGTTGCGGAAGCAGCCGTGTTCAATGGGACAACACGCGAGGGGAGGGGGAGCAAAAGCAAGAGGCGGGAGGTGCGCGAGCGGGGGCGAGCACAGCACAGGGAAGGCAAACAAGCAAAGTGGCGGAATCAGAATTAAATATAAACAACATATCGATATATATACGATATTTCCAAATCCATATCGAGTTGAAAAAATATCTCGATATATTTTAAATCCTCAGTGAAAAACAACAGTGCGTGGCGATCGCTTCCACTTTATACCCGCAAGGCGCGATATGCAAAGCACACACGCCAATGTTCATTGGCCCGTTTTCTTTATCTCGAAGCTGATAGGGGCTCCCAGAATTGATCCCCAATTCATCGGTCACAATGTACGTCTCCGTTCCCTCCTTCAGGGAACGAGGGTTACATGCATAACCGAGACGTTTTCCAGAACAGGTGTCTATCTAAATCCTGATGTTTCTGCTGGCAGTGCTACTGGTGTAGACACTAGGTGACTTTGGTAACAACAAAGAATAGTCCACAAGGTAAGATATTGTAGTTTCCGTCATAATCAATGTCCCCTTTTCTCTATTGAAACATCCACATGATCATAACCTTGTACTCCTGTTATATCAGATCAAATGCACATGACTATATTTGCTTGAAATATTATGAACAGCAGCTGAGCTGATTCATTCTCCATTTGCTGTTCTGTTTTATCTTGGGATGCCCATCTTGAGGTAACTAGAGTGTGTCAGATAGATCTGCCCCAACCTTTGTGTCTCAGGAAATTCAGTGGGAATCAATGTCTCTTTGAAGTTCTGATGGCTTGAACAAATGTCACATTTCTCCACCCTTATTGAAGCTGTGCGCTGAGACCATAAGCAACCAAACTGATTGCTACATTCTTGACATTTGATGTGCAATGTGTTGCATTGCTTGACTTGGTGTGCAATGTGTAATTTTTCAAGATCAATCTGTAGAGAATTACCAGTCGACGACCTTTTAACAACTGTCCATTTTCTTTCCTTGAACTCCCTTTCAAATTGGAAGTTCGGCTGCACCACGGCTGCATCCACTTTGTTTGGCTTAGATCTGACTTCTGACCTATTTCCTGAATCATAATCATACACTGTTTGTTCATTGGCCAGAGGAGAACTAAACGACTGAGCCTGTTTTCCTGAAAACGTCCCCGGTTACGTATGTAACCTTAGTTCCCTGAGAACAGGGAACGAGACGCTGCGTCAGCTGACGCTACGGGGAACGCCTTCAGCGTGACAGGTGTCTGAAATTGCTATCAAATCACAATCCTACTGACCGTCGGCAGCTGGTGATGTCATCACCGTGTGACCAAGAAGTATAAAAAGGCACCGTGCCAACATGACAACATCCGCTTCGTCTGAAGGGACTGTGGGCAGGCACACCTTGAAGCATGGCTATGTGACGCAGCGTCTCGTTCCCTGTTCTCAGGGAACTAAGGTTACATACGTAACCGGGGACGTTCCCTTTCGAAAGGGAACTCGCGCTGCGTCAGCTGACGCTACGGGGAACGATATACCCACGCCGCCATGCTGAGGGGAGTGCACGCCCCTTACTGGCAGTGAGAACTGCCTGGACGAGTGTTCGCGGAAAGTCTGAACCACTCCCCCTCTAGCCACACAGGCTGCCAGTGACGTCATTCCCTACGGTCATAGCCCAAGCTATATGCCTAAGAGAGAACCTAAACAAGTTTTAACTGAGGTTTCCTACTCTCGGCTTGCTCGAGGGCCTGGGACCTACTACTTCTGAAGGAAGGAGTCCCTTAAGGGAATGTGGCTAGGGGACCCGAGGGCGCCACCAGCCATCACTAATTCGGGAAAAAACCTTCACCGAATGGCACCAGGGAGGCCTCACCTGGCATCACTTCTGTGGGACACCCCAGCTTGGCCAACCCTGTCTGTCAAAACAGAGCCTCCGGACATCGCTCTTACTTATGAGCATCCAGACTGAGGGACTGCAAACTGGCAATGTCCTCCTCAGACCGGATCTCGGAGACGGGAATCCTGGAGAGCAGTACTCAGCTTAGTGCTTCTTACCCTTGCCATCGAGGGGAGTCTCTTCTGCTCGATCCTAGGATCTACTGAACACATTTATTACAGGGGTGCTCAGGAGGCCTAAAAAAGGCCTATGGACTGATCTACCCGGGAGGCCCCGAGGGGGGCCTTCCCGTCTGATCAGACTCAAGCGGCCGTAAGCTCACAGATGACCCTCGATGAGGGGAGCTCTTAAGCCAGCTTGGTAGGTAACCCATGCTGTAGGCTAGCCAGTCCCTGTCCTGAAGGGACTGCGCAGCAGAAACAGAGTCTCGTTGTGCTAGGGCACGAGCCCGCCCTTGAGTTACACCGGCCCAGGCCGGGACCCAACGGCGGGCAGCCGCTAGCTGTCAGCCCAAAGCCAGTTATACGTTCCCGCTTAGGGGAACCGTTTCCCCTCCAGGGAGGCCAGGAGGCACCTCTACCTGGCACCGTTAGTGCTAGCTGTTAAGAGCCGCAGGGAGGTGGCTTTACTGGTTCCTCAGGGGGCTCATGAGGCTATAACGCCAGAAGCCACCTATGCTAATGGCTAGCTTGTCACCGAGACCTGGTCCGGGAATCCCCTCCCAAAAAGGCCCGAAGAGGCCTGACAGCCCGATACACTGGCATACCGAGCGTCCCAGCTCGGGGGCTCACCCTCAGGTGGCCTAGAGTGGCCTACTTCCTGCCAGCCAACGTGCAAACTGGTGGCGAGCTGTTGTGTCCCCGGGGCTCACCTCCAGGGAGGCCTGTTTGATGCCTACGTACAGTCCGGTCTTTTTAGGGCGGCCCGGAGAGGCCTATTGCCGAATTGCAGTTCCCTATTAGATTGGTGACAGACGGTGCTTATCCGATGGCAAATCCCACCGGAAACCCCGCAGGGCCGGGAAACGACCATAGGACGGCCTGAAGCGGCCCGTCCCTGATAGCAGACTATGCTAGCCGCCTGGCTAGCACCCACGCACACTGTTGCAAGACCTGGGAACCGGGGCTCACCCTACAGGAGGCCTAAAGCGGCCTAGATCCTGTCAACCAAATCGTCGGAACCCCTTGGTCACCCCCTCAGGGGACGCCATGTGAGGCGTGCTGAAACTCAGCGAGCCCTTAAAGTCGGGCTGACAGTGGCTGTCTGCTGGCTGATGAGGACTGGGTATCCAGTCACTACCTGGGGACTCATCCCCAGGGAGGCCATTAGGGGCCTACTTATGACGAGGTTTCTACTGCAGCCGACATCGTGGCCCATGTGAGCGGGGAGGGTTCTCCCCAACGAACTCACCCGCAGGGAGGCCTACTGAGGCCTACCACCTGACCCAGAGTTAACTGCCCGGACTGCCTCGGCTGGCGTCTCCCGCCAGCCAGCCTTCTATAGTCGGTCCGCCCCAGCGGCCCATAGCAGCCTTCTGCGACGGCGCAGTCTCTCAGGCAGCGCCTACCAGCATGGACCTAAAACACAATGCCCACAGCAGTGCACTCAGCATAAAACGCCTTGAACCCTCTAAAGCGAGGGGAGTACAACTTACGCCACCTGCCTCCAGGGCGGCCGTCTGGTCGTCCAGCGGTCCGCCGTCCACGCAAGGGCGTCAGCCGTGACAGTGTTTCGACTCCAGGGGAGCATCCTACCAACCGATGCTTTCAGATGGTTGCGAAGTACAGCTCGACCCGAGCCTAAAAGGTGAAGCAGAAGACACAGAGCAAAAAGTGAAAGATATTGAACACACACACAACCGGCCATTTCCTGAACCAGGCCGGGGGGCCGCCCAGAAGTGGCGGCCGCACTAGCTCTGGGGGGCGGGGCTAGCAAAACCAGTCTAACTGCGCACCGCGAAGAGACGCCTACCCCGTCCCCACGACCACTGGCTGAGTCGCGATTCATTCTGCTATACACCTTTTTGCATTAATAATAACCCCCAAATGCAGAAGGGGGGGGGGGGGGGCATTGGTCGGACGACCCTACTGCGGGGAGGCCGGGTAGGGATACAAAGCTCCTGTGGGACTACCGACAGGAGCCCGGGGCAACTGCCACCGCGAGACTCCACCGTCATCCCATCAACAGCCTAGGCCAACTTGATGCACTAGCACCGGTCTGATAATCCCACAAACAACGGCCCTAAAAAGGGCTGGGACAGATCTTACTGTAGTTCATGCGCTAGCCTAACCTCACATATTCATCTAGATATTTCACTAGCAGAGGTGCCAACGCTACCCAGAGGTGGCTACAGCTAAAAAGTTTGCCAGGAGAACATACATCAGTTTATATCGCCGCTACATGCCCGCGGCATGTGCGGTGGCCTCTACTGCTTGAATATTACACATATCCAGAAGAGAAAACAGCCTTATAAACAACTGTTGCTACACTAGCAAACATACAGCCTACATAAACACACTGTGTTTATACAAACATCGTTCTAGCCACCTTTACCGGGGAACTACAGGCCCCCTTCTCCAACTGTTACACTTTTCTTCATCTTTTGTAGACAAAATATCCCTCAGGGAAGCATAGAGTCCAAACATACGGCATTGAAAAGAAGAATGTTTGCCCTAAAAGGGGACTCACCCGCTGTCTTCAGTCCCTCATCGCTTCATGTAACATGCATGCTTCGGCACACTAACCTGAGGGCGGGGCGCTTTATTCTCACATGTAAGGCCGAGGAGGCGGCTGCGAAATCCCGCTTTTCCCAGAGACGATGCACTGTGTGCAGGCAGAGCACACACCGCCCTGGCAGGCTTTCGTCAGAGTCTCACCTCCGCTCATCATCGGCCCGCGCGGCCTGGTGTAAAGCGCGCCCGGGGAGAAAAAAGAAAAACAACAGAAAAACAACGGAGGGGACACAACATCACTTCCGCGCCCTCGGGATGGAGACTCACCACCTCGCTTCCGGCGCTGGAAGCAGTCCTTCTCCCCGATGTCCCTCCTCCTGTTGCGGGTGTCCCGCCTCTTCCACGTCCTACTCCTCCACGGAGGGGGCGCACGAGAGGCCACGCTACTGCGTTGGCCCATTTATTTTTTTATTTTTTTGATGATCCTCGGATCTTGATGGGCCAGGGACACCCTCCTGCCTGGGCGCCGCCCCGGACCTCAGCGGAATACACGTTCTATACGCCGCTGAGCGCGTCCTCGCCTCTCTGAACTTTCCCACCACCGCCTCGACGGAGGTGCCGAAAAGCCCAGAGGGTGAGACCGGGGCATCGAGGAGAAAAGCCTTTTCTTTCACCCCGATGTCCCTCAAATTTAGCCACCGATGCCTCTCTGTGGCTACCATAGCCGCCATCGACCATCCGATGGCGACTGCTATGCGGAGAGAGAGATCCGTGGTGCGCCACTCAGCCATCGCATCAGGGGGTACCATACACGGGGCAGGATGGCTGGGAGGATTTGGCCTCAGCCTCATTTTCCTCCTCATCCACAGCCATCCTCTGATCGACTGGAAAAGCACGGGCTGATGAAGAGGAGGAGTCTCCATCCGTCTCCTCCTCCGTCCGCCTGCTCTCGCGACCTGGCTGATCGTCCGTGAGCACTGTGTCCTCCAGACGATGAGCCAGATCCATCTGGGAGCCCCAGGACAAACGGCGCCGCTCAGCCTCGGCATGAGCGGGGCCGCTCCCAAATGCTGGCTCTTCTTCCCTCGAGAAAAAGGCCAAGCGAGAGCGGAGCGTCCTCAGTCGGAAAACGCTCGCAGTTTGCGCAGGAAGCCCCCTCGAGAACCTCCCGCGCGTGCTCTTCCCCCAGGCAGAGCACATAAAGGGTGTGCGTGTCCCCAGGCATGAGAAACCTGGGGGTTATATAGATAGATAGATAGATAGATAGATAGATAGATAGATAGATAGATAGATAGATAGATAGATAGATAGATAGATAGATAGATAGATAGATAGTAATACATTTGAAATACACCTGTGTGTTCAGCTAAATCTAACAGTTTTGCTAATGTTTTTTTTTTTTTTTTTTAGATTCTGAATATTTCAATATGGAATTGTGTAGAAATGTGTCAAATTTCTGTCGTATTAATTATTTTTATGTTGGGGGGTAACATTGTTTACATTGTTAAACAGACGATTCTCATGCTAAACATGGACAAAGTTTTTCTAGCTGTACACAGTGAATCGAAAGACCGCCGCCGTTCGCCAGTTTCTGTGTTTACTAGAAGCACGCAAACGCAACTCTGCCGTCGTCACAATGTGATTGGTCCGGCAAGAGTTAGGGGAATACAGCTCAGAAGGGTATTGAGAATTGCTAGACGACACTTGCGGGCAGATTAAATTTGCTGCCGCTAGTGTGCGTCTAGATTTCTAGGCTAGGTTATCACACTTCTTTTGTGACATTGTTGATTTTCATGGGCGAGTTTTGATTGGTGCACCCAGAATGCACTGCAAAATCGTTTTGATGGCCACCATTGTTGAGATTCATACGCTGATTATTGATGTCTCTGTGTGGCTGAATGACAAGAGATTCAAACCTTTTTTTTTTTTAGAACAGAATAATTTATAAAATCCCTCTGATTATTTTGTAAACACCAGAGCATATGCTGTAGAATCACAGAGCTGCTATAATCAATAAAGTAAACCTAACTCAAAGATTAGGCTCTAAATGACATCAGTGATTCAGCTCATGGGGATTATGTCAATACATAACCATCAACACTTGGTCACAATTTGCACTTGTATAGCTGCTTTAAAGCAGACAGACAAAGACTAATGTCATAAAGTCAAGTGCCCAACTAAAGCAAACACTGATCTCCATAATGGTGACTTAAAATGTTTGACTCTTTCCTTCAGTGATTATGCTTGTTATCATCAGGTGTTCATCACTAATGGCCAATCATCACTTAATTAATCTCTTAATTATCTCATTACCTTTAACACTTCTTCAGAGTTACTTTTAACACTCTTGAGTGTGGAGCCAAATAAACTCTGAGGAGAGTTAATTTAACACTGGAGTTTTTGCTGTGTAGGTAATGATCAGAGATGTCATCGCTTTGCTGCAGAATTTCAACGGTATCAACATTTATTCCATGTGACATTATTAGATCTAAAGTATGATTACGTCAATGAGTGGGTCCTGATAAATGTTGTCTAATTACAATTAAGTTTAGAATATCTCTAAATGCTAATCCCAATACGTCATTTACATTATCTACATGGATATTAAAATCACCAACAAGTAATACTTTTTCTGCAGCCAGTACTAACTAGGGATGTCCCCATCAGGTTTTTTTGCCCTCGAGTCCGAGTCCGAGTCATTTGATTTTGAGTATCTGCCGACACCAAGTCCCGATCCGATACTTCTATAATACATAAAAAAGAATAAAGAAGAGCGAAAAAACGAACCAGGATGTTCCTTATTTTTTATTTTATTCACCTTATTTTAACATTCAACAACTCTAACAAACAGAGCACTTCTGTGAGGTAGATTGAACAATCAAGAAATAAATAAACATAAATTCTTCACTTTTGGATTTTAGTGCAACAGTAAATATAAAAAAGTCTGGGACCGGGAGTCTGGGAGTTGCGCAGAGCAGGAAGTACAACGGCGATATCAAAAGCACACCCATACTCTCATAGGTGCAGAACAATTAATTATGTTAGTGTGAAATAAACAGTTATGGAAATTAAATTAAATTAAATAATCTGCTCCCAAAAATCTTGAAAAAATCTGTTAGTGCCTCAGTGACACTTCACTCAGAGAAGACATCGATCTCAGCTGTCAATCATGACATCACACAGCCGTTTTTATAGCATCAAATAACTAACTAAAACTAAACTTATTTAAAAAAACAAACACTTTAAATGAAATCATTGTGATGATAACTGCCTACAATGACATAAATCAACTTTGGGGAAAAAATTTTTGAAGTGTAATTTGACTGAAGTGTAATTAACAATGCTTTTCAGGTTTTATAGGTCTAACATTAGTTTTTAGGTAGAGAAATTGAATAAAGTAGGCTAATGAAATGTAAAATAGCTGCATATTTAACTGTTTTAATTAAAGAATAATCCTTACAAAAGCTATTTAATCAAGAGCAGTGAGTGATTCCTTATCTTTTGTTTGACATTAAACAGACAGCAGTAAAGGCTACTGCCCCTTTAAGACCTGAAGGAAGGCTCTGTGTCATCTTTCTCGACTGTATAAAGTCCTCTTAAGGCATATTCAGACTATGTCTGCTTGGATACTCATCAAGATGGACATGCTGACATACTACTTGTGTGAGTTGGTCCGTTTAAGCGCAAGTCTTGAAAGAGAACTCAATATTTGCGCGCTGTGAGACGAGTGCGCGCTTTCGATGATGCACAGAGACAGATCAGCGCACGCGCTCTCATTCGCGTCTTCTGGCGAATATACAGGGGTGATATTAGCGCTGTTGTAATGTATCACCGAGGAGCCAGCACGTGTATCCATCTACAGAAACATACATAAAGCATTATTTTCAAGTTACAACCCATATTATTGATGCGTCATCATGCTCAGCTCACCCCAGAATATACATTATATCCGAGTCCTGATCGGGATGTAACGTCCGATTCCGATCGAGTCTGAAATCACGTGATCGGGCCCGATTTCCGATCATGTGATCGGATCGGGACATCCCTAGTACTAACTCTGATAGAAAATCAGCAAATTCGTTGATAAAGTCTGTATTGTGCCCGGGTGGCCTGTATACAGTAGTCAATATAAATGTCAAATGGGATTTATCATTTACACTACATAATGTTACATAAAGCACCACAATTTCAAAGGGAATATATTTTAAACTAGACTTCTTAATAATAATGAAGATATTATTATAAATTACAGCAACACCTCCCCCTTTACCTTTCAGATATACGGCTCATGTTTATAACAATAATCTTGGGGGGTGGACTCATTTAAAGTAATGTAGTTGTCAGGTTTTAGCCTGGTTTCTGTCAAACACAGCACATCTAGATTATTATCTGTAATCATATAGTTTAAAATAAGCGCTTTTGGGGAAAGGGATTGAATATTCAGCAACCCGAGCTTTATCAATTTCTCATCTGTATTATATCTGTTTTTAATTTGTTGGACATTAGTTTGTTAGCTGCTTTGAAATAATCGTCATTTGTAAAAGTGCTATATAAATAAAGTTGACTGGACTTGACTTAACCATTCAAAAGTAAAACCGTAATTGATGTTTTGATGTTTTTTTGTTGTTGTATTTACTAATTCGGGAATAAACACTATGTGATAATATCTAGGTGAAAGAGTCCCTATGTGCTGGGATTTAGCTGACTCTGGTGACGTAAGACAGCTAGCAGATGGTTGCTTAAGCCAGTTTGTCTGCTTCCTGACTTGGGCTCCAGTGAGTCAAAGTTTAGCTCTAAGACTATGTGGTAAATAACTAGAGAAGAGTGGCACCATCTCAAGAATGATGGATGCCATCCTTCTTCAATAGGTCAGGTCTGCTCCAAAAACTTTTCCAATTGTCTATGAACCCTATGTTATTTTGTGGACACCAATTAGACAACAACCCTTTGAGTGATGATAATCTGCTAACTATTTCATCATTCATTTTAACAGGGAGGGGACCAGAGCAAAACACTGCATTTGACATTGTACTTGTGAGTTTACACACCTCTTTAATGTTAATTTTGGTTCTCTCCGACTGGCGCTGTCGAACATCATTAGTGCCTACCTTAATAATATTCTTAGAGAGTTTACGATTAGCCAGCACTTCACACATTACTAACCAGACTGACTTTATTGTTGTAATTTCTGTTTTAATTAAAATAATAGTTTTATTTGAAGTCACCATGATGGTGAGCAGTGTTTGCTTTAGTTGGGCTCTTGACCCTTGACTCTCCAACATTAGTTTTCTGGCTGCTTAACCTGTGTTTGTAAAGCACTTTTGTTATGGCATGGAAAACCAAAAACCATGGCCAGGTGATTTGGCTCTTTAATGATGATTATATAAGTAATGCATAAATAAAAAAAATAAAATAAAAAAAAATGTAGTGGCTGAATCACTAAACTCATATATAATCATGAACAAAGAGACAAATCACCTGACCATGTTTTTGCTTGGCATTCCATGCCATAAAAAATGCTTTATAAACACAGTTAAAGGAGCCATGAAACTAATGTTGGAGAGTCAAGGGTCAAGAGCCTAACTAAAGCAAACACTGCTCACCATCATGGTGACTTCAAATAAAACTATTATTTTCAATAAAACATCAACATCCACAGAAATAAAGTCAGTCTGGTTAGTAATGTGTGAAGCTGGTAATGCTGTTTGTGGAGTTGTTTAATCCTCTGCTGAGATCTTCAGAGATTTAATGTCTTCTTTTATCTTCAGTTGATTTCATCTACAGCTGTGGCTGAAGTCAGCTGTAGTTCTCGTGTTTCTCTTTCCTTCAGTGATTCTGCTCATTATCATCAGGTGTTCATCATTAATGCTCAATCATATCTTAATTATCTCATTAACTTCAACACTGCTTCAATGGTACTTTAACTCATTAGTGAGCACACACATCAACAATAGGAAGTGTTCATTTAACATCTGCGATTTTTCTGTGTACTATTACATAAATCTTAACTGTTTAATTTACGTGTAACTGGGATTTATCAGTCACATTCAGCTTATTAGAAGATTTTATTACTAATTCTTAGATAGTGATTCTTAGTAAGTTGATTAATTTGTTTGTTAAAATGACATAATCCAAATGCATGGAACATTTATATGCAATTCAAATACATGTTTAAACATTTTTTAAGTGCATAAACGTGTAAAGTGAATTACATTTTTAAGAACAACTGACAAAATTTTTAATTGTCACAATATTTGCAGGTCAAATTAACAAATTCGTTTTTAAAGTATTTTCTCAAAAAATGTACAGGTGTACCAATGTACCAATATTTGTAGTTTTATCAAATTAAATTTATTATAACCACATGTTGTAAATATAACAAAATATTGTGTTTAATAGTTTACAAAAGTTCACTGTGATTCAAACAAAAAATATATGCTTTTGGGTTTTCTATAATTTTCTGTTGGGATTTTACATTGTTTTTCTGTAAATTTCACGGGCATAAGGTTAGATCTATTGCAGTTATTCACCGTATATAGTAAGGAAACTTTGTGTTAACCAAATAACAGTTTTTAACTGTAGCATTTTTACAACCTTTGACCGTTAAAATCACGATAATTTTTTACAGTGTGCATCAGAAGGAGGGAGATAGATGGCCAGATAACTTAATACCTTCTACAGTATAATATGCATTTAAAAACAGAGGCCTTGCCTCCGCATGTGCTGACCCCACTTTGTGAGTTGCTGCTGTTCCCATTTGCTTCCACTGTGTTATAATACCACTAACAGTTGACCATGGGATATTTAGTAGTGAGAAAATGTCCATGTCAGTATTATCAAATCCAGTGCCGAATGGCGGATTTTGACAAAATATATCCGTTTGTCAGGTGTGTGCAACCCAGCAATCCTGTCAACAGATAGTCTTGTTTCAAGACTCTGCTAACATACTTCTATCAGCCAGAGAGTTTGACTGAGAATGCCAGAGAAGAGCAGAAACAGGAGACAAAGTGATGATGTTAAACAAAGCAGTTTATTGAAGTTGTGTACGTTTCAAAGCTCAGACTTCATCTAGATGTTACAACACTCATTGCTCTGACTTTGTCTGAACAACTCCAACAAGTGCCATTATACTTAGGGAAAAAGAATGGAAAATTACTGCTTTACAACACTGTCCCATGAGGATCAAAATAAGAAAAACATCCCTTCAAACCACACAATTGTAAGATTAAACAACGAGAGTAAGCATTGCAAGAGCAAGGAATTAAGTAAAAAAGTAATATAAAATATAAAAGCATATAATGACATAAATGAATAATAATAAAATGAATAAATGATTGCTAATAAATGATAAATCAAATGACTATATAGATGACTAATGTTTATAAATTATTATGAAGTTATAAAGACAAAGAAAATAATCTTTAAAGTAATAAAGAAAATAAAACACCAATATATGGTTGCTTGAAAGTAAAAAAGGTTGTCATTGAAAGCCCTTAGATCCTTTGCCCCTGTCTTAATGGAAGAGTTGGAGAGCTCTGGTTCATGAGACACACTAGTAGCAACTCCTGATTGGCTTCCTAATGACCGCACCGTCTGCTTTTAATCACCCAGTGCCCCTCCAAATCCGTGATGGAGTGAAGTATTCACCCACGGTCTGCCTCTGATGGCTTTTCACTACACACCGTCTCATTTCCCAGTTCTCTCGACTCTTCCAACCAGACAGCCCCCTAACCAAAAACACAGTGTCACAGTGCTCAGTCAGTGATTGCACCGCTGAACAGATGTGTTTTGAGTCTGGATTTGAATGTGGCTACTGTTGGAGCACATCTGATCTCTTCTGGAAGCTGGTTCCAGATGTGGCTGGCATAATAGCTTGACTTGATCCTGATGATCTGAGGGATCTGTTTATATTCAATGAGCTTATCTGCAATGTGTTGGGGTCCTAGGTCATTGAGTAATTTATAGACAAGTAACATTAAATTCAATTCTAAATGTATCTGAGAGTGTAAAGATCTGGGACTGGTGTGATATGTTCATATTCTCTGGTTATACTCAGAATCCTGGCAGCGGTGTTCTGGAAGGCATGTGTGTGTACTTGTTTATATTACATTGTATTACATAGTACACCAGCCAGCGGTCCCCACAATGTAAATGGATTTTAAACATACTAAATTATGTTTTTTGGAAAATGTAAAAATGCAGAATGTTTCCTGTGATGGGTAGGTTTAGGGGCATGGGCAGTGTAGGGGGATAAAATTTACAGTTTGTATAGTGTAAAATCCATTACATCTATGGAAAGTCCCCACAATACACAAAAACCTAACGTGTGTGTGTCTAAAAGTGTCGTAAGCCATTTTGCTAACTTCAGCACATGGGGAAAATTAATAAGGTGTTTGTGATTTATATTCCTTATACATTTTTATTGAAATAAGCCTCGGCTGGATGTTCAGTTCAGACTGACGTCTGTGCAGAGTTGACCTCTATGTGTGGTTGATTTGTCTGAGTGTTGAGATTCTCTCTGCAGACCAGCACACACAGGAGAGGCTCTGAAATCACTGTCAAACTCAACAAGCAGAAAGACATCTTAAACCAAGATGTGTCATAGAGAGGGATAAAGTAAATCAACACAAACGGGATATAGAGCACAACTAAGTTAACTGTGGAGACAAGAAACAGCATTGCACCTGGTCTGTTGTCAGTGACAGGTGTACTGGCAGGAGTGGGCGGGGCTTTGAATGTGATTATGCCTGTGGCAACCAATAAACACACAGGTGCCAGAATTATGCCAATAGTAATATACAAACCATAACTATAGCCAATGAAAACCATCAATAATACACACGTTGAAGGAATAATAAGTATAATGATGGAGATTATGATGTAACAGGGGGCTGAGAAAATACGAGCAGAGATCAGCGGATATGTCAGAGTCAGAACTCCCTCCAGAGCCACCAGCTGTTGCAGGTAAAGCCCACAGACTTTCAGACAATAAAACACAAGCAATATAATCAAGTCAATGACACTGATAAAAAGAGGAAATATTAACACTATATATGGATACATGAGCAGTTGCAACAGGTCACAGAGGAGGAGGAGGATGATGAAGGCTGAGATCCGGCCTCTGGTCTTTCTCTGACGATGCACAAAATAAAAAGCCCAAATCAGACACGGCACTCCCACACACAGAGCAGTGATGAAGAAGATGTACAGTCTGATTTCATAGTGTGGATTTAGATTAGAAGGTATTTCCTTTTCAGTGTTATAAGCGGTTGAGGTAGTGATGAAGGTATCACTGTAGTTATATTTGTCCGTCATGGTCTGATTTTACTGCTCCACTTTAAATTCCTGAAAGACAAAAATAAAAAATCTTAAGAATGAACAGACTAAACCTGCCTATGGTACATGTAGTTGGTCTCTGACTAGCATTGAGTTGGTTTAAGTTGTTTTTTTGGATCCAAATACACTTTAACATTTTATTTTAAGGCTCTATAATCATGTGGTAGATAACTATTAAAGGTAGGGTAGGTAAAAATGATCTAAAACACTTTTGTACAAATTTGTTTCTTTATATTCTAATTTGTTTCTTTATTTTTTAACTTTATATATAATTAACTTTTTTTAATATGTCAATACATAAATAAACTGTAAGTACTCTGAATAAGTATGTTTTAATTAAGGAGTAATTATACTGTATTTTTTAATTTTTTAATTAATGGGTAATTAGTATTTAATAAGTATTTTTTAATTAATGGGTAATTATCCGTGTAGTTATGGGGTAAGTATGGATGTGTGGGCTGTAAATTAAAGTGGCTCTTGTTCTCTTGTTTCGTGTAGTTATGGGGTAAGTATGGATGTGCGGGCTGTAAATGAAAGTGGCTATTGTTCCCATCTTGTTTCGTGTAGTTACGGGGTAAGTATGGATGTGTGGGCTGTAAATGAAAGTGGCTATTGTTCTCCTCTTGTTTCGTGCAGTTATGGGGTATATATGGTGTAGATAACGTGGCCTTAGGGGCCTTCTCTTTGGCTCTTGTCTTTGCTCTCTCTCTCTCTCTCTCTCTCTCTCTCTCTCTCTCTCTCTCTCTCTCTCTCTCTCTCTCTCTCTCTCTCTCTCTCTCTCTCTCTCTCTCTCTGGTAACATTCTATACATGCTGGGTATGATTAATGGTATGTTTTTATAATCTCATTCATCTATTTTGTAACTATTTTAAGTTACAATACCATAACCGGATTTTGTCATTAAATTATTTCAATTATAAATGATTTGCTAACTAGTTTTGATTTGGTATTGACTTTGAAGTGCTACCTATTGCAATACAATATAGTCACATTAAAGCAACGCTCTCCCACATATTTTGCTACTGTAACTGCGCTTATTTCCGTCATAAGTTGCAGTGGGTGGTAAAAAACAAGAAATGTACAGTTTTTTGCCATCTTGCTGATAATGTTTCTTTAGTCGTTCGGCAACCCTGCAGTCAGAACCACTGGCGGCAATCCACCCTTACAAATGGTGCCGAAACATGGGAACCGTTGCAGTGAATTTCCTGAAATTTATCAGAATGTGGACATTTTTTCACAGTTGATCTTGTGTTTGGATTAAAGCTGGCCTTCTGACTAAGGAATGGGTAATTCTGTTTTCATTGTTTATGAATTGCATGAAACAGAACTTCATCCAAGAAGAAGGTTTTAAACAGGTGTAATATTCCTATTACTGTACAATCAGAATATCACTTTGGGATGGAAGGGGAAATTTCTAATAACAGTGACGTATTGTTTGCTTTATGGAGCAAAAAAGTTGAGCCTACCCTGTCCAAACTTAAAGGGGTACTTCAGCGCTGGGAAGATGAATCTGTATTTAAACTGGGTCATCAATGTAGTAGAAATGTGAAATTATTTTTGAATTTGGTGTCTTCTAGACTGAGAAAAGACAGAAAATGTATTTTTGTCCCATGGGGATGAAAGACTACAATTCCCAGAATGCTTCGCTGCCCTGTGAGGCCATTCCCAACGCCAACAACTTGATTACTGTGACTGAGTTAGAGACACTACAATTAAAAACTGAACGTGTCTGTTCAATATAATGAGTGAGTCACCGCGCGAGTCTCACAGCACTGAGCACTAACTGCAGGAGTGATGAGAGCTGAGGTAATCGCGACTACACTCGCGGCATACATTCGCGGCATACATTCACAACGCGAGTTCAGTCTGGCGCGTTTCAGTTCATGCCTTTGCAAGCTTAACTTTCATAGAAATGAATTTGAGAAGTTAAAAGACTTACATTGCTCACCATAGCTTCGTTTAAATGATCCTGTCTGCAAGCTGAGCTCTCCCTGCAAGCTGAGTGTAATCTCCCATCCCCCAATGCCGGATTCAAAACATGCGGAAATGGCTCCCTCTGCTGGCTGTAGTCTTTAGCCTCTGGGCAAACATTCCTCCTATGATGCAAAAATCGTCATTTTGCATCATAGGAGGAATTTTTCCAGAAATAAAATGCATAAATCTCTCGTCTCAGGGAGATATGAGAGGGGAAAGCACAATAATTTGAATATTCTCCAGGGTTTCTACTGATACAAAGCCATATGCTAATCGCTGAAGTAACCTTTTAAAGGGTCATGAAACCCCCCTGCTGCAGCGGTGTTTTTTCACACCTTCGATCTGAAAAGGCTTCTTAAAAGGGGAGTGGTCGACTGTGAAAAGGTGGGATGGTATTGTGTGGAAAGAGGGAATGGTTTGCATAAATAGGGGAGTGTCATTAGGTGCATTAAGATTAGCGATACCAATAGCAGCAGTAACAGCGGTTCTGAGACATGTTCTTGGTTCACGTTGGCATTGTTTACCACAGTGAGATTAAATGAGGGATGAGTACAGCGAATGAGAGAGCTATGAGTGGCGTGCAGCAGAGATCGCAAATCATTCAGCTCTTCAAACCAGCATAATTCAGTGAGAAATGAAAATAAATGCTATTCTGCATGACGAAATATTTGGACAAATATAGTTTTATCACGTTTGCAAAATATGCACGCTGTTTGGCAAGATGAACAACGCGCCGATGTGATAAGCGAACGTGAACCACCCAACATGCGATGCGACAGAGATGTGTAATTCTAGATCGGGGTAAAAGCGAAGGGGTTTGAGGCTAGTCTCAACCGCGCATCTGAAGCACAGAGCGACGCGCGCTGGGCTGCTGTGACGATCCGTGCGGTCACTCGGCAGCTAAATCTATATTTGTCCAAATATGCAGCCCACTGTTTCACTGAGAGCCCGAACACATGCGGTTTAGTGCATGGCAGTAACCACAAATTGACCACAAATAAAACGGAGAGGACGTGGCTTTTGTTCATTATCCTACAGATTGGTTATTTTGCACTCCTGACAAAAATTAGATAGTCAATGCTTGCAGGTTCGGCGTGCGATTGCTCAAGTTAATTTTACTTTACCCAGCCTTTGTAGTAAAGGCTTCCACAGACGGCGCCGGTTACAGCTCGCTCGGAGCCCTTTACGTTAATTCGTATCAGCACAACGCCTAGCTTTCCTCCGTGACTTTTCCGCACGCTGCTTCCAAAACTTCCCCACCATATCTCTACAATACTGATGGAAGACAAGCCTGACAGAAGTGACTGTCTCATGTATATTAACTAAATTATCTTGTATGCATACTACAGTGCAGGGATTGGACTGAATGAGCTTCATGTCATGAATATATATCGAGAATCGCTCGGAGCGGTCGACGTCAGCATGTGCCCAGCAGCCCATACTTGGGTCGAAAAGGCCGCGCCGACGTCAGCATTTGTGACGTTGCTCCGACTAAGCTTTTCAAACCGGAAGACAGGAATCGCTCTGAAAAATGCAAAAATAACTATTTTCACATATGAATACCATTAATGAGTACCCTTAGTGTTTTCAATGATGTGCAGCCTATACATATCTGTTTACATCTCAAAAAAAGTGTTTTGGGGGTTTCATGACCCTTTAAGAAAGAGTTTATCGAAATTAAAAGTTCAGATGTTGAAATGCTTAGATGGTGGGACATAATTGGCAAACACCAAAAGAAATCAAAACATGATGAAATATTTGAAGCTTTAAACTTCATAAGTTGTAAAAGGCTACATAATGATGTGACACCATTTCTATTATCAAGTCTAGATGATAAATGTAAAGAAGTGGATTCTAAAAATGCAGAAGCAGAAAAGTCTAAGGCAAAGATTCAAGATCTTCAAACACAGCTAAATAAATTACTAACTGAGCTGTTAGCCCTGAATCAAAAGTGTAAATTTCAGAAGGAGACCATTGCAGATCTCAAGGCTGATCTAATAGCTAAAAAGTTCATACCTCTCAAAAGCTTAACAGCGATGGGACTAAAAAGCATGTTCACTTCTTAGATGAGGTGACTTGCTGTAATGAATCTGAAACGGTTAATTCAGAAAATGCATGTGCAACTCGAGGAAGTGTGCCTATTTCAGTTCTTAAGGTGATGCAGCACCACAATAGCGCCGCCATGTACCAGTATGCATGGTGTTCAGGCATTAGAGAGTCATAAAAATTCTTAAACTCCTGGAGAACATAGCAGACAAACCTATGGCAAAGAGAACAGGTTTTGCAGTTCCTGTTAGAAAACAGGCCATTCAGAGGTAACACGCTGGTCACTGGGCAGGGGTTGACCTCCACCTTATTTTCAGAAAAATAGGAAATTACTTTCTAAGGGCAAAGATCATCACTCATTTGCAGGTAAAACTCTCAGTGAGTTAACTGCATTGTTCATGGAAGGCCTTAGCTATAAACCTCACTCGCTAGTGGGCTGGCAGCCTAATAGCAATGAGTTTAATAGTTAAAACATCCAAATTGCAATGATCCAGTTTGTATTTTCAAATGAGTAATTGTACTAAACACATTGTGCGCATTGAACACACATTATAGTTGTTTGTGTTAATAAATACAGATAAGTTTATTCTTCAAAACACATGATTGCTTTACAGTAAGTGTTGTATGAAACACTTAGGATAAAGGTTGTAGATGCTATGCGTTCTAGGCCATGTATCTTGTGAAAATTGGAATAACTTTAATACTTGAATTGTATCGCAATTTCAAGTTTCACGTGTTTCTATGTTGAATTTGTTTGTCTCCTAAGTGGAAAACTCTGCTATTTTCCATATAGCTGAAGTAAAACCATGTAATAATAATAATAAATAATAATACATTTTATTTTTATTGCACTTTACATTTGTAACAAATCTCAAAGAGCTACAGTTTTAAGGTCATTTAAAAATGGGAAAATACAAATAGATTAAATAGCTAAAAGACATAAGCTCTCCCAAAAAGAAAAGTTTTTAGTCCTTTTTTAAAAGTCTCAAGAGCTTGAGGTGCCATCAGATGGTTGGGTAGGGCATTCCAAATCCGAGGAGCGGCAGAACAGAAACCCGATCACCCATAGAGCTGAGCTTAGTCTGGGGAAGATGAAGGAGGTTTAAATTTTGTTGAACGAAGTGATCGAGCTGTAGTTGAAGGTGTGAGTTGTTCTTTCAGATAGGAGGGGGCATTTCCATAGATGCACTGATTGGTTAGAAGGGAGGCCTTATATTCAATCCTGGTGGAAACAGGAAGCCAGTGACTGGAGAATGGGTGTGATGTGATCGAATTTTCGAACTCTCAACAGTATCCTTGCTGCACTATTCTGAACACACTGCAGTCTCTGCAAGCTTTTGTTATGGATCCTGATGAGAAGTGCATTCCAATAATCTAGTCTGGAGGAGACAAAGGCATGGACCAGCTTTTCAGCATCTGCTAAGGTTGGATGGAGTTTAGCAATATTTCTGAGATGGTAGAAAGATGTCTTGCAGAGGTTTTTGATATGGGCTTCAAAGCTGAGTTGTGGGTCAAAACTTACACCAAGATTGGTGACAGTTGTGGAGAGGGGAATGTCCTGACCAGAGATAGTTAAACCACTTATGGAGGAAGACTGTTGATGTGGTGTGCCAACAAGAATTGCCTCAGTTTTAGAGCTGTTTAACTGGAGGAGGTTGTGCTTCATCCACACCCTTCTCTCCTCCAGACAGACAGTGAGTGCTGAAGTCGTAGATGATGTTGGTGAAATTGCAGAGGTGTGTGTTTCTGATTTCATGTACAGTTGTGTGTCATCGGCATAGCAGTGAAATGAGACTCTATAGCGGCTAATGACATGGCCGAGGGGTATGATGTAAATGATGAAGAGAATGGGGCCAAGGATTGACCCCTGAGGGACCAAGCAGGTAAATGTGTGTTGTTGGGACCTTGCACTTCAAAGTGAAATGTACTCTGATCTGTTAGTGAGGTACGATTTAAACCACTTTTAAACAAGTGCCAGTGAGTCCAGTGGTTTGATGCAGCCGGTTAAGGAGTATGCCATGATCCACTGTATCGAAAGCAGCTGACAGATCAAGGAGTATGTGGAGGGATGGTGAGCCTGCATCAGCTGTCATCCGTAGGTCATTTGTGACTCTAACCAGGGCTGTTTCAGTACTGTGTGTAGAACGGAAACCAGACTGAAATTTTTCGAAAAGATTGTATTTGAGATGATCCTGGAGGTGGGAAGCTACAACTTTTTCCAGTACTTTAGAGATGCATGGGATATTGGAAATGGGCCTGTAATTTGCAAGCACATCTGGGTCAAGGGTGGGTTTTTTGAGAAGACGTCTGATTATGGCTGTTTTTAGAGCTGTTGGAACATTGGCAGACTGGAGGGAGTGGTTTTATTATAGTGGTAATCAGAGGACTTAGGACAGAGGTATTAACTTTCACTTGAGCTCTAGGAAAAGGGTCGAGCGCACAGGTGGTGGGTTTCATCCTTTTAATTATATTCTCAACCTCTTGCTGTGTGATTTCTGGAAAGTGATCTAGATGCTCCAAAATTGCAGGCTGTGAGTGGATAGTCAGGGTGGATAGTGGTGAGGATCCAGGAAAGGTAGAGTGAATTGAGTCTATTTTTGTTTTGAAAAAGTCCAGGGAGTTATTACAGTGCTCTTCTGTAGTTTCCGTAAGTGAGGAGGTTTGGGGTTTGAGTAGATGAATTATGGTGGAGAACAGCTGTTTGGAATTTCTGGGACTATTTCTGATGACATTTGAGTAGAAATTTGGTCGTGCCTCCATAAGTGACTTTGAATAATCCTTTTGGCGTTCCAGAAAAGCAAGCTTGTGCACAGTGAGACCTGTGGCTTTGAATGTCCTCTCAAAGACACGCCCAGCTGCCTTCATTTTCCGTAGTTCACCGGTATACCAGGGAGCTGATCGTGTGAAAGTGACTGTTCTGGTTTTGACCGGGGCATGAAGATCCAGAAATCTTCTGAGGGTGTTATTATAATAGTCCACTGAGACCATGGGTGGTAAATTGTCTACAGAAAGGTGATGTATGGATATTGGATGCCATAGACTCTAGGTTAGTGTTTTTTAGATACCTGAAGCAGATTTGGTGTTTGGGCTTGATGAGACTGGACACTGAAGACATCTTCAAGGAGATGGCCTTATGATCAGAAACTCCCAGATCATACACAAGAAGATTACTGAGATAAACAGAATTTGTAATGACTAGATCGAGAGTGTGGCCTCTGGTATGAGTGGGGGCATGGACAAGTTGTGTCAGATTAAAAGAGTCGAGTTATTGGAGGAATTCTGCAGCGAATTGGCAGGTTGAAGAGTTGACATGAATATTCATATCTCCAAGTACAAGGATATTAGCAGACATTGTACAGAAGGTTGAAAGAAAATTGGACATCTCTGGGATGAATGATGAGTTTGGTTTGGGTGGCCGGTAAATAAGAAGCATCGTAGTGGAAAAAGGGTGCTTGCATTTAAATGCTAAGCATTCAAACGAAGACAGCTTAGGCAGGGTTATAGGGGACAAGATCAGATCACTTTGGTGGATGACAGCCATACCACCACCACGCACTGTACTGCCGTCTTTCTTTAAGTAGCAGTAACCAGGGGGACAGGTCTCATTTAAAACAGAATAAACATCTGGTTGATGCCAGGTTTCTGTAAGGCACATCATATCTAAACACTTTTCTAGAATATGATCATGTATGAGGCAAGATTTGTTTGTGATGGATTGTGCATTTAAAAGTTCAATCTTGATTTTTGATGCAGCAGTGTGTCTCTGTATTGGTCAAAGTAAACTGAGATCCACTTCATGTTTTCTCCAGTTTTTATTCAAGTCAGTGCATAGCATTGTCATACAAGTACAGGAGCATAGAATTGCCATGTGGCGACAGTGTAATTTACAATTGCATTAACCATGAAAATGCTTTCATCACAGCAGGATTCAGTCACTCTGACTTTTGCACTTTATCATGCTCCTTAACACAAACATTGGTGGGGGGAGATGTTGAGCCAACCACACCTCACTCACATTCTCAGCTGGCTGCCTGTTCAACAGGACCAAATTTGCATCACCATTGTAAACCCTCCTCACCATGTTTGGGCATGATTCACACATAGCAACAGCTAAAATCCATTCACATAGATTTCACTGCATGAAAAGTGGGATTTTCGTCCCCGTAAACGGCCGGAAATCTCCCTGATTTTCGACAATTAACGTCAGTTTACAGCCTGTGAACGTCGCGTTCGTCTGTGCCACATATTGACGGAAACGAACCATGACGTATGTGGAGCTCGCGGAGGCTGCTGGCGCCGGCGCTAATGGCTCTAATTAGCATATGAATAGCAGCTCTGGGCGGCGCCTTGCCGGAATGGCTTGAATTTCCTCACTCAGTATTGGTTGAAACTACTACATTGAAACAAGAAATATCACTCGTGATTGGTTGGCAGATCTGTTACTATTGGTCAACCTGGGTAATAAATTAATAAATTTAAACCCCCAAATTATAATAATTTTACACACATATATAAAATTATGATTTGCATATTATTTTTTAATTGTATATATTCATATTCATGTGATATGCTATTATGTTTTATATTCATGTCATTGTTATCCTATGGACTACGCTATTATAACCATCAAGGACATTCATTTATTGAGGAAAGGAAAATATGCCAGGGACGTGCAGTTTATTCAAAGAAAGAGCTTTATTAGAACAAACACAAACACACAACCAAATGCAAAACGTTTGAGATCTGCCCACACAACAATAGGAAGCTCACGAGAAGCCCAAAATCCTACAGCACCATGAAGTCTCTGTTTTCCGCTTCAGAGCTGTAGGTAACTAGCGCCAAAATTCTGTCTGTTTTAAGTCCATTTTTCAGACGTCTGTCGTGCGTTGCCCTGTTCTTTGGAATCGCCTCTAATCTCGATTGCAGCGTGGCAGAGCTCGGCGAGCTCCTGGCTGGTCAAACAGTCCATCCAGACAACGCGCGAACGATGCCGTCTTCCTCATCAGACATCAGGTCTATGGTAGCGCTGCTAGCGCACTTCCAAAGGCCCACCTCATCCTCAGCTAACACACTCTTTCTTGCTTGTAGCAGCTGTAAAAACAAACAAAGACAATCAGTATTGCGCGATGTACTGCGTAAAATGCACCTGAAAAATAGTCACACTGACCAAAAACGGATCTAATCTAATAAATCTTACCCTCTTTCTTCTCAATCGACTCCGAGCTGAACTCTTCACAGCTTCTGCGTGCGATGCAAGAACTGGATGTTTGTACCTGAAGCTCCTGCGTACTGTCTCTTTGTCTAACATGCAGCTGGAAAACAATTAAATGAGTGTTATGACGAAATTTGTGAAGACGGCGTACTGCTTCCTGTAAAATGACCAGAAAAAGAAATAACACTTTTATAAAGCAACTTACATTTGTTCTTTTACAAGGCTAATTTCAGCTTGTGCTACTTAAAAAGCTTTACTTTAGGTTACTTTAGCTTAGATAACAGTCTTACCGCAATCTTAGGACTGGTCTTCTCTTAGGCACTCGTCTTCTCTTCTTAAAGTATCTTCCACACAGTTTTTCGACTCCAAAGCAAGCAACCTATCATCTATGGACAGCAACCTGGAGATTACTAAAGTTAACTGCTCGTTAAAATCGGCAGCAAACTGAGCAAGCTGACGAGATAGCCCACTGATTACATTCAGCTGTTTCTTACCGCCGGTGTTACGGATCAACTGGGGATCATGTTATCTGGGGACGGGCGCGTGCACGCAGCTACTTTTACCTGGATTTACAGCAGATGTTAGACGAGGACAGATTCGTCACAGCGGATTTTCCACTGAACAGATTTAAAACGCTTTCCACATTATTGGTAAATGTTTGCATAATATCAGGCTCTGTGTTTTCCTCTGTCGCTGCTTTACTGTATGTTTCACAGTTGCGTTCCTACAACTGCGTTTAAGGGAATTTTTAATGTGGTTTCATTTCACAACACAGACCACGCCCACATTTTGTTACATTCTTTTCGATGAAAGTCGTATCCAATGACAATTACATTCAATAAATTACATTGTGTCGTATTAGTATCGGATTTTTTTTTATTTTTAATAACTATTGTTTTTGTAATTTGCTTAGGATATTTTTTAAATTATATATATATATATATATATATATATATATATATATATATATATATATATCCTAACTAAAATAACTCATAGCCTGTCATATTACCTTTCTCATATTAGCCTATTATATTCTATTATAATCTATTATATTGTCCACCTGCACATCCCAGCTGATATACAAGATTTGGGGGGTCATTCTGCATTTGAAAGTTTGAAAGGGTTTTAAATCTTCTAAATAAAGTAAAATGATTCAAAATCAAGTAATTTATATATGCCAAAGTCAACTTTAAACATATGTAATTTCCAAACAGCAAAATTGTGGCCAGTGAAAATGCTGAGTGGCTAGTAACTTTGGAAAACCACTAGCCACGGTGGCCGGTGAGCAAAAAAAGTTAATGTCAACCCCTGTATATATATATATATAATATATATATATATATATATATATATATATATATATATATATATATATATATATATATATATATATATAGTGCTGTTAAAATTAATTTGCGTTAACACGTTCATTTTGACAGGCAATGATATATGATATATAAAGTTTGCTGATGTATGACGCCGCTTATTAGCAGGAGACCGCAATGATTGGTAAAAGTTGCGGTGATTGGTCAAAATTGCGAGTCGCACTGAATTCACGGGGACTGATTGCAAATGACACACAATAAATAATCTAGAATACTTTCATCAAATATATAAATTCAAGCTTAGGTTTAAGATTTTACAATTCGGCTATACTGAGCCTGATCTATCTAAGAGATTTTCTTAGAAGGAAGTTAATACCTTTTAAATGTCACATGGGTTAAAACTCCTGCTATCCTGATTTGCATTTGTATAGCTCACAGCATGTTCATTTACATGTTAAAGCCTCCCCTGGAGTTAAGGGAAGGGGGGTCTTGGGGGGGACAACTGCCAAGCAAGGCCCACGTCAATTTCTGACAATTCACGGCAGTTTTCGGTGTCGCCTGCAAACTGCCGTGTACAGTCGTAAACCTGATCTTCCACGACAATCTACAGTGCCGCTTACTGACGAAAATCCCACTTTTCATGCAGTGTTTGATCTTCACACACAAAGTCAAATCTACATCTGCCTCACAAAAAATCTTTACATCTAGACTGTATTGTAAATTTCTTCCAGTTGTTGTTTGTTTTGTTTTTCTTTAGATTTACTAATTCAGCTAGTTTTTATTTGTCTCACCAAGTTAAATATCAAAATTTACGTTAGTATTTCTCATTCTTACCTAAGTGCAAACATTTATTTTATCACTGTATTGTAACAATTTATTTGATTTGAAACATTTCTGAAACTTATTTGATTCCATTTGACTTGCAGGAATGTTTTTGATTTGGAACTTATTTGATTTCTGATGATTTTTGATTTCTGGTTCCAGCTGTGGCTGACATTATAGCTAGAATGTACAATTCCTGAAAAAATTGTGAGTGGTGCTTGCCGTGGCAAAACTCGGGACCCGGTTGCTATGTTGTGTATACTGGTTTCTCACCCGAAACAAAAGAGCCCACTCCCATGTCTGTACAATGTTCTGGTGTTGACATACTGGCTTAATTATGTGTTTGTACAGTTGCTTGGGTGGTGGTTGCTAAGGTATTCTGTGTGGTTGCTAGGGTGTTGCAAGGCAGTTGCTAGGGTATTCTGTGTGGTTGCTAGGCTGTTCTATGTGGTTGCTAGGGTGTTGCTATTGTATTCTAGGTGGTTGCTAGGCGGTTGCTAAGGCATTGTAGGTGGTTGCTAGGTGGTTGCTAGGGTCTTGCTTTGTGGTTGTTAGGGTATTCTGGGTGGTTGCTAGGGTGTTCTAGGTGGTTGCTAGAGTGTTGCTATGCGGTTGCTAGGGTATTCTGGGTGGTTGATATGCAGTTCCTAGGGTGTTCTAGGTGGTTTCTAGAGCATTAATAGGCGGTTTGCTAATGTATTCCAGGTGGTTGCTAGGCGGTTGCTAGGGTGTTGTAGGTGTTTCTATGTGGTTGCTAGGTTATCCTGGGTGGTTGCTAGGTGGATGCTAGGGTGTTCTAGGTGGTTGCTAGGGCGTTGCTAGGCAGTTGCTAAGGTATTCCAGGTGGTTGCTAGGCTGTTGTAGGTGGTTGCTAGGGAGTTCCGTGCTTTGAGTGAACTCTTGATATTTCTAACTGGCGTGATCCTGATTAACTGAGGGATCTGTTTATATTCAATTAAAAAAATGTTTAATTCTATAGAAGTTTAGTAAATCTAGTCTATAAAGTCTAGAATCGCGCTCGCTCTGGGGTGGAAATACTATTTGTGGTGCGATCGAAAAAGGCACTTTTACTTTCAAAGGGGCAGGGGCTCAAGCCCCCCGGTGGCAGTTAAGTAATTAAAGGGGGGGTGAAATGCTGTTTCATGCATACTGAGCTTTTTACACTGTTAAAGACTTGGATTCCCATCCTAAAGATAGACAAAGTTTCAAAAACTAATGTTGATGTTTGATGGAGTATTTCTGTGTCAAAAATACTCCTTCCGGTTTCTCACAAGTTTCGGAGAGTTTTTTTCGAGTATGGCTCGGCTTGACGTTAATAAGAGCGGAAGGTCCTTGTATGGGCCGTACGGGCTCTTCTCCCAGTAGGGTGCGCGCGGGTGACTAGAGCGAGAGAGGAAATGCACGACGCCCATATACACTCCACGGCGCGCTCCACTTTATTCCTATGAGTGACATCAAGCGACTTCAACGCTTCAGCAAAGCATTCTGGGAAGGCAGCGCTGCATTTGAACCGATTTGAACGCAGAAAGTTTTGATCGCTTCAGTCGCGTCGCAGAGTGGATTTCCACGGTCACTGCTGTCACAGGACTTCACCAAATCATACCAAAGAAGTGTGTTTTTGACGGAGCGGTCCCAGCGATAAAGGTTCGGTCCTGCTTTGGAAGCAGCCGGTGAGTAAAACTGCTTCCCATGTCTATGCTGTTGGCTACCGTCGCGTGAATAAACATCAGTAAACAACACGATCGCGTGCTTCGTCATTCAAATGCGCCAAAACGGTCAAGTCAAACTGACTCCATTGTTGTTCTATGTATAACGTTACACTAGTCTGACGTGCAAAACCGTTTTGCTTGCTACTGCTAATGTTTAGTCGCATACAATAGTCCATAAACCGAATAATGTTCTCATAAACTGCGAGTAAACAAGCGCAAATGTTGACAGGCCACTAAATACAGTACATACCACAGAGACGGAAGTCCTCCGAATGATTTTGGATCATTTATCTATTAGCTGAGATAGCCAATGGTTTCTCCACCCTTGAGGACGTCACCACTTTGTTCGTGTAACAATAACGAGCCTTTGTTCTTATTGAAAGCCCCCACTTCCTGGTGACTCAAACAAAGATGGGTGATGTATTAAGAGCCCATTTTTCTTTCTTTTCCCAGAAAGTGTATAGTTTTATATTGATGATTTTGTGGATACTTTGAACCCCAAATTTGTTGCCGTCGGGCATCCGCGATTCCAATGATACCATGAATGACAGTATTGACATTCAAGAATGCGGAGATACAGAATTTACAGTTACTAGCCTACATAATTTGATTTTACATGCAGTAAACATCTAAGTTACTTCAAAAAATCATATAAAACATTGCATCATCACAATATCCCAGGATATGTAATTATCTGAGCTCTGGTCATCCGGTCATAAGGTTAATTATTAACTCACTACCATCTCCCATTGTCGCTACATTCCCCCCTTGTTCGATAAAGTCTTATCGTCATTATCGGACAACCTCTGATGATAATGGTTTGGATGGTAGATGAATGGGGTCAGGTCAGATAGCAGGTGTTTGTCATGGCTGAGGAGCCAACTCAATGAGGTTCGCATCTGCTTCTGGTGTGGTACCCTCCCTCCGGGGTTTCCATCGGAGACCTTCCGACACAGCTGTCGTGAGTTTGGCTGTGGAGGTCCTCATCTAGTTGAATGTCCTGCCGATGATCATAGAGATGCATAGGGCAGTATCAGCGGCGGTTGTGTCCATCTAACTCCGCTTGGGTGACTGTCATCTTCTCCAGTTGGTTGAGCATGTGCTTGGCATCGGCCTCTGCATGGAGGAGAGAGTCCTCAGTCCAGCGGGCGCCGGCCCAGCTGTACTGGGCTACTGCACGAGGGTAGTGTGCTCTGTAGACTTTGCGGGAGTCGAGTCGAACGTACACTTTCTGGCTGTGCGTCCGGCAATTTGTGATCAGGAGTCCCAGTTGGTCTCTCAGTACAATGCCTGAGGCTGGTCCTGGTGTGCTGATATCTGGTGGCGGCTGGCCTCTGGTTGACTGGAGGCACAGGTGGATGATCACAGCCACGTCTCTTAGGCATTTCCAGATCTGTTGCATGATCTCGGTGGTGAAGTGGATGCCTCTGTCTGAGTTGATTCTCAGTGGCAATCCGGACAGGAAATCATCAGGTGGTATGCTGTGGTCTGGGCAGTGTCGTTGGGTGCTGGCAGACACTCTACCCACTTGTTAAACTGGCACACCACCGTGAGAAAGTACTTTCTGCCTTTTGTGGACCTGGGCAGGGGTTCTTCCCGGTCGATTTGTAGGTTTGACCATGGGAACGTGATCCCTCTGCGTTGGAGTTGGGCTCTGTGGTTCGGGTTCGCTGGTTGGAACTGGCAGCAAACCAGGCATTCTCTGACATACTCTGCCACATCTTGATGCATCCCAGGCCAATATGCTACCTGTTTCAGTGTGTCATACGTGGCTCTGGTGCCGTGGTGTCCAGCACATGGTGTGTTGTGGGCGTACATTAGCATCACCCCCCTTTGCGATCGTGGCATCACAAGCCGTGGCGCTGTGTTGCCATCGGGTGCAAACCAGAAAATGTTGTCCAGAATACGCATCATGTGTCTGGAGTTATGCAGATGTCTGTGGCTAGAGTCATCAATGAGTTCAGAGTCAGTGATAGGGTGGTTGGAGGGGTCTGAGAGGTGGTCAAGAATTGTCTTTATTGCAGTGTCAGAGGCTTGCATATCCACAAAGTTGTTGTTGGAAATCTGTGGAGGTAGCGATAGCAGCTGCGAGGCGGGCATTGTAGCCGGTGCCGATCGCTTGTTGTGGGTTAGCACTGCAACATTGAGGCTGGATGTGGGGTTTGGGGGTGCCCACATGTCGCCATGTGGTGTGTTCTTACTGATTGCATTGCACAGTAAGAGACTTTTGGCTGAGTTGTCTGCCCACAGTGCAAGGATACTGTTCGTTGTGGTAATGTCATTCAGCTGCAGGTCAGTCATGACCTTGGGGCTGTATGTATCAGAGTCTATGGTGAGTTGAAATGTGCAGAGTAGCAAACTTGAAACTTGCTCTGGGCCTTGGACCGGGTTCTCATGGCTGGCTGAAGGAGTTCCTGTGACCTCTGTGACTTGACAGTCTAGCTCTGTTGGAGTTTCCGTGACCTCTGAGACCTGGCAGTTTTGCTCAGACGGCCTGTGGGTCTGGAGGGGAAGAGGTTCTCGCACTTGAGTCCAGAATTTCAGCTGTTTGAAGTCCAGTAAGGGTTCAAAGCGGTCCAGCAGGTCTTTGCCGATGAGAAACGGGTAAGTGTTCAAGGGTGACACATAGATAGGATGTATAAGACTCATAATAATAATAATAATAATAGATTTTATTTATAATGCACTTTTCATTCCGAAGAATCTCAAAGTGCAACAAGGGGGGGGGGGGGATAACAACAAAAAATGAATAACAAGTAAAAATATAGAATACTACAAACAATCAACCAACACAGAAATCAGAACAGAAAACAGAGCTGATGGTGAACAGAAACAGAGCTGATGGTGAACAAAAAACAGCTGATGGTGGAAGTCTCTGTTAGCTCCGCAGCACACTGTGGTCCACTCCATGTTTCAGATTTCCCCCAGCGGCAGTGTACCGATGACATCGCCGAGGCAGGACAGCTGAAGACCAGATGATGGGTCTTCATGACGATTCAAACGATGGGGATCGCCGCAGCACCATGCAGGAGGCAGAACATTTTTTCGGGCACTTCTGTGGACACACCGGGGTCGGCGCAGAAGTCCAAGCCGCTCCACGGCCGCAATGCAGAACGGAACAGCGGCGCAGCCGAGAAGCGGAACATCCCAACATCATGCCGGACGCCGATTACGATGGCCCAGATGACGCTAGCCCGGTGCAAACTTCAGCCACCATGCAGCTTAAGCCCAAGGGAGACCACCAGTGAGCAGTCGCGGCGAGAAACATCAAATGTCCTCCAAACCAGAACCAACCAACCGCAGCAATTCAAACGTAAACATTAGAAGCGGTGGAAAACGGCGAAACGAGGAACAACGTCCTCTCAGTGGCTGCCAGCAATCAGCAACAGGCCCAATTGTAGCTCTGATTGTTAGACTAGTCACAAACATAAGGAAATAAAATAAAATCTAAATCTAATAGTACATTAACATGATCATTTGTGGGTGGAGAAGCGGCGAACAGACGACGCCAGCGTCCTCTCCCCCACGTTGCCTCATGGGCCCAGTTGCCAGGTGAATGGGAGCTACGGTTCTGAGCTGGATGTCATTTTGGCTGTATGACTGCACATTTAGCTTACATGTGTGAGGGCTAAGAGTGCGGTTCTGTCTCTGTGCTTCAAATTTGAGTTTGTCAAACAGTTGGGCAGATATCAGTGTGAGGTCGGAGCCGGTGTCAACGAGGGCTTCGAGTCTCAGTTCTTTTTCCAAGGTGATGGTTAGGTAGAGTTTTTGAACCATTCCCTTTTCGATCAGGTTCCCTAAGAGTCTGGGTTTCGGGACCTGTGTGTTGATCTGCGAGCAATCTGGATATGTCTCGTGTGTCTCATTGTGAGTGCAGATAACCAAAACAGCACTTTCATGCATCTTGGTGTGTGGAGTGATGCTGTCTAGGTCAGGAGTTGTTGCCGTCAGCTGGAGTGAGTGGATGCTGCTGACGTGGGATGCAACAGCTCGTTCAATAGTCTGTGGTTGGGAAACAGTGTTCTGGGTGTTTGGTTCAGTTGCAGAAAGGTTGGGAAGGTTGATTTCAGGCATCATGTCTAGTCATGCGGTGTCTGGTTCATCCTTCTTGTCTTCCTTGTGAGGTTTCTTTTTGAGCAACTCTTTCATTGCCTTCAGCAGTTCTGCAACTTCGGAGTTGGCCGCACTTTCCTTGTTAGGTGTGTGCTCCAGTCGTAGCTTACCAGTATCACGTCGAGAGTGACCTCTCTGCCGGCTTCCTGGACTTGGTGTTCTGGGAGATCGGGTTTGGCTCCTTTTGGGTTGCCGGCCAACTTCCCATGTGCCCCCCCCCCTTTTGGTGGTGGAGGGGGTGATGCCGGTCCCAGGGTCCCCCAGAGCGATCGTTCAGGTACCTTGGATGGGCATCACCACGATCACGCTGCCCTCTGCTGGCTTGGAACGGTTTAGACTCTCTGTTGACAGGTCTGTAACTGTGATTTTGTTGGGCGTCCTCTATGGTCAGCTCTGGATGGTGCTCTGAGACAGGGCAAATGGTGGGGTGTTTTACAGTCTTTTCAGAAATGGTCTTTTGCTTGGTGTAAGCCTGGTGGGCCAGATCTCTCAACTGTTGGGTAGTCATGCTGCGTGGGCAAGCCAGAACTCCCAGATGGTGACTGATTGTGGGGTGCAGGTTTCGGGGGAAGAGGGTTCTGAAGTTGACGTCTTCTTCCATGCCTGGTTTGTTTCGTGCTCCGAAGTAGGCACGTCGCAACCATTTATAGAAGTTCTGTGAGCTTTCAAGTCGAGATTGCCTGAGGTCCATAGTGGTGATGAGCCCCTGGTCTGATTCTGGATCAGAGTATTCACGAATCAGGGCCTGTCGTAGGTGTCCGTAGTTTGCTTTGACAGTCTCTGGTTGACGGTCTAGAAAGCTATGTACCTCACGGTTAGACGTGATTCTGAGTAGGTACAATCTGTCCCAAGTGTTCGCGTTAGCAATAGTTTGCAGGTGAAAGTCTATGTCTTGCAGGTAGGCATGAATGTCGTGTCCTCCTGCAGGGTCTGGGCTGAATGTAGGGATATTTCGGGCCAGCTTGTCAAGGTCTTTGGAAGCTACAGGGCTGTGGCTGTTGACCCTGACTTCCTGGAAGGGCTCCCTTTCCTCCGCTGCTGACGGAGATTCGTGGACGCTGGCGGGTGACATTCTGAATGGTGGGCTGTCACCCCTCCTTTTAGCTCTAGGTTCTTGGCTAAAAGGTGCGGACCTGCTGGTCGGGGGAAACTCTGTGTGGTGTGTCCCCCCTTCCCGGTCACTTTGCAGTTTATAGGAATGTTTCAGTTCTCTATGAACATGGTCAAGTTCATCTTTGAACTCACGTCTTTGCTGGACAAGCTCATTGATCTCATTTCGGGCCACCTGCAAGTGTTTTTCGCAGGCGTTGGTTTTAGCATCTCTTTCTTTAAGTTCTGTGTTGGCTCTCTCTAGGAGAGCTTTGCCATGTCTGAGCTGCTTGTTGAGATCTTTTCTTGCATCTTTCTTCAACTGTTCTCTGCGGTCTGTGTCCAGACGAAGATTTTTCAGGGCTTTTTGAAGTCTTTCTACTTCCTTTTCTTGTTCTGTGTCTGTCTCGTCCTCTTTTCCGGTCTTTAGAAGTAGCTGATCTAGCTGACGCTGGACAAGGGCCTGGTTTCTCCAGGCCTCCTCGGCTTGGAGCTTTAGCGCTGCCGCTTCCTGTTCCAGGTTGGAAACAGAACTTTTTAATTATTTCTTCGATTTTAAATTTATTTACCTTTTTTTATTTTAATTTATTTTTGTTTTAATTTATTTTTCCTTTCTATCTTTTTCTTTTATTTGGGTTAGGTTCGTTTTGATAATTACCAAAAGTATCGAAAGCACCTTTTGTTTTATCATTATTTGATAGAAACCCTTGGCTTTCTAAATTAGCTCCTGATATATAATTTTCCATTTCCTTTCCGCCTGCAACCATATATCACATGATCCGAAGAGAGTTTTTAATTAATTTTAATTTCACCTGTTTACCCTCTTTGTGTATCTGTTGCAGGGCTCACAAGCATCTGTGGTGAACTGAGAATTGACTCAAATTGGTTTCTAAAAGCAAAGTCGCCCGACCGACGTGACCGACACCGGCTGCGTGTGAGTCTTGGCTCCCTTTACCTCTGTCCGCCGTTGCGGCCCGCAGTGGCGACATCAGCAATTTGACACTCCAAAGAAGTCAACCAGTTCAGCCAACACACGCAAGGCAATTTCGGGACCATCACCTAAACCGGGGCCTAATAGGGGGCCACTCTTGAAAAAGAGGGTTCTGGGGAACGTACCACAATCACAATTAATCTTTTAGATCGTGGCGGATCCTTTCATGCATTGGCATGAGAAACATGTGGTTACAGGAATTAACATCTGTTCACATCACATTTAAGTCCAATAGACCGTTATCAAAACTGACGTTTTCAACATCGGATTCAAAGTTCTAGGTCTCTCTTGTGCTGCAGTGGCACAAGAATTAAAAATATAACAAGAATGTGGATACAGGAATTTAACGTCTGTCTACTTCACATTAAAGAACTCCGATAGACAAATTCATCAACGGCTGAGGTTTTCAGCATATGATTAAAAATGTTTTAGGTTCTCCCTTTTGGGTTGCTAAGCCAAATGTTAAACCAGGAGCTATCGTTTATTTTAACGATATAATATCAAGCCTAATATTGGACAGGGGAGTCTCGCCCTGTTCCAATCTTCCGCAATGATAGAAGATTTCAGCGTTCAGATCAAGCGGGATAACGCAACATTGTACATCTCTACAGACTACACCAAGATCTCATTATCTTGATGGAACATGCTTATATTGCAAATTCTAGCATCTGTTAATATGCTTGCGTTGAGCTCGGCCTTGTGCCGTGAGTGAGTTCGCTTTGCGCGATTTGTCTCACAATTCCAAAAAAAAAAAAAAATGCCCGCATTCTCCACCAAACAATGCAACAATAACGAGTCTCGGGGAATAATTTATTTAAATGACACTCATGTTCATGAGTCTATAATGTGACTCGCTGGTTGTACATTAGTTATTAACTTTATAACGGGACTTTTAATCCTGTTATTATCAAAGTCGATTTCAGTCATCCAGATTTTCCTCTCGTCTCGCGAGTGGAAAATGGGTTTCTTCATCGAGTATAAATCTTACAAACTTGAAGAAATATTAATTTGTTTGATCAGGACAAATAATACTTCATAAATTTGTACAATTTGTATTACTGAAATAGTAACACAAAAATCAAGCTTAATTTGTAGCTAAAATCTTACGTCATCAGTGACTTCAAATCCATGAGCAAGGCATTCACTTCAATGTAATTATTGGATTTTAATAATCAAGTCAAGTATACAAAACTACGATTTCACACAGGGTAAAACATGCATATATGTGGGTAACAAAACAAACAACATACAGGGAAAAATCTAAACTTAACAAATAAAACAAAAGTAACATAGAATGAGAGAGAGAGAAAGAGAGAGAGAGAGAGAGAGAGAGAGAGAGAGATAGAGAGAGCGAGAGAGAGAGAGAGAGAGAGAGATTGAGGGTGAGAGAGAGAGAGAGAGAGAGAGAGAGAGAGAGAGAGTTTTCAACACACTTTATTATATCATTACAACATTCAGTAAAACATCCAATTACACATGATCAGAAAAAAAAAACAAACAAAAAAACAAGAAAACTGTGCAACAACCCGGACTTATTGTAACATGGGAGTAAAGACCAACATTTCTTCTTCAACTGTACAAATAGCGCCATTAAAACACCATTTATGCAAAAAACTTTCTAAATCACTCATCAGTTTATAGAATTTGAAATCAAACATAACCCTTGCTTTCACCATATTCTTAAAAACAATAACCACACGTTGTCCTTCTCTACCTTCCATTTTATTTTTCCTGGTCATGTAAAACCGATAGTTTAGCTTGGCCAATTAAAAAATTTAACAACTGACTTTTCATTCTTTGCGCCACACTATACTTGGGACCAAGAATAAAAATCTTAGAAGAAAAAATCTCCCCAAAATTCACGAAAAGAGTTTTTTAAAGTTTTTCATAAAAAGCACAGCTAAGCCACCACTACAGTGATTTTTGTGGCTTAAAATAATTAACCCATCCCATTCCATTTGCCAGTCATTCTCATTAGAAACATCACTATGTGTTTCCTGGACCAGCATTACATCAATTTTCTTTTGTTTAGTCAGTTCATAAAGCATGGCTCTTTTCTTGCTATCTCGTGCACCATTTAAATTGTAAGTGCCCAATCTTATTCTACTCATAAAAATGTAAAATGAGCACTTAAAAAAAAGGAAAAAAAAAACTAGACTGATTCAAATTCATCATTCAATAAATTTAGTTTTAACTTCTGGACAATTTTCTTCAGCCTAAAGACCTCTTGTTCAGTAAAAGCTCCTGCCTCCTTCATTAAAGCCCTGGTTGAATCTATAAACAGCTCACAATCTGGAAAGTAATCCTCTACATTTACACCTTTCATACCTTTCGTTACCTGGAGAAACTTTTTAATTTTGTCTGATGTGTAATCGCTGCGAAAAGATCGCTTCTGTGAAACTGAGCTCACAGATTCTGACGATTCACCACCATCACTATCCACAGCAGAGTCCTCAATATTACTCAACTCTGAGTCCACCTCCCTTGCACTACCAACAACTATTCCAGTAGCTTTTTTACTCGCCCTTTTTCCTTTTCCTTTGGACTTAGTTTTCCTTTTTAATGTCGGTGTTTTAAAAAAACTCTGATCTTCTGTCATGTCAACATCCTCTTCTAAAATGCCCTGCTCACTGACCTTAGAAACACTACTTTCATGCACATTTTCGTTTATGGCCACCCTCTCACTTTTATTACTTTCACAATCGTCAGTTCCATTTTTTTCAACACGTTTCTACATGATCTGCATTACTAGGCGTTTCATCTGTGTTATGATTCTGAACGGCGCTCTTCTCAGGGCATACGCGTATCACGTGACCCTCTTGTCCGCAACCAAAACACTTCATCGAATCTGAAGTAGCAAAAATAACATACTGAAAGTCCTCAATCTTAAACTTCATGGCTAAATTAAGCTCTTCATTCTGGTTATTTAGGATCATGTGCACTTGCCTCCTAAATGAAACAACGTGCTTCAACTGTGGCGATTTGCAACCAAGTGATATCTTTTTCATTTTTGACACCAACTTTCCATGTCTGGACAATTCTCTTTCAATCACATCATTTTTAATAAACGGCGGGACATTTGACAATATTACTCTCTTCGCTGGTTGTACTAAAGGCATGACTGGAGTAAGAGAATCATTCACAACAATCCCGGTTTCTACAACATCATTCAATTTGTCAACATTGTTCAAAAACATCACTATTGCGCTATTCATTCTTGATGCGGAAAGAATGCACTCATGACCAACAACAGCGGCAACAGCGAGGGCACAATCCTCCACCGAACAACGCTCGGCAGGTACGACCTTAATGCCGTGCCGCCGCGTTAAACTTTACAAACTCGCGTGCTGAGACGCCGCCATCACAATCAGTGACCGACGACGCTCCTCACAAACACCTTAAACTGTCCTCTGTTTACCTAACAACACCACAAGAGATAGATAAAAGATAGAAAACTCACTCACACTGTAGAGCTCACTCCAACCCACACTCACGCACCGTCCACAAACTCCCAGCATGCACTCAGAGAGAGAGAGAGAGAGAGAGAGAGAGAGAGAGAGAGAGAGAGAGAGAGAGAGAGAGAGAGAGAGAGAGAGAGAGAGAGAGAGAGAGAGAGAGAGAGAGATGGAGACAGCTTTTATCACGCAGTTCTTTCCAAGAGGCCCCAACTTAATTCATACTATTCCCGTAAACAGGAATGGTCAAGACAACCTTTAAGCGCAGTTTGATTGCGAAATAGGATTCTTGCATTTAAGTTTTAGGTGTGTAGGTCTGTTGCAGTTTCTTAAGGGTCTCTTCAAGGCAATGAAGCTTGGATGGAGTTCTTGGAGGAGTTTTCCGGGCGTGATTGCTGGTCATGTCTTTCGGGCAGGTTTGCCCATCTCTCCTTGCCCGCTCCTGGCTCAATCGGTCATCTCTCCAGAGTGACGGAAAAGTGCCATCTCTTCATCCCATCTCTCAAGTTGGAAGCGCGGAAGCGCGGGTCTCTCTTTGGTGGAAGGCGCTCGCAAAGAGTCATTGTGGGTCTAGGTTTTATAGATGAGATTCAATCAGGAGCAGAATGGGTCACAAGACCCCCTTTGTTCTTATTGAAAGCCCCCACTTCCTGGTGACTGGTGACTCAAACATCGAATGGGTGATGTATTAAGAGCCCATTTTTCTTTCTTTTCCCGAAAAGTGTATAGTTTTATATTGATGATTTTGAGGATACTTTGAACCCCGAATTCGTTGCCGTCGGGTGTCCGCGATTCCAATGATACCATGAACGACAGTATTGACATTCGAGAATGCAGAGATACAGAATTTACAGTGTGGTGTGACAGGCAGCGGGGCGAGGGACCGCGAGAGCGGGCCGGTGATTAATGTTCACGAGTGCCAGCTGCGTGGCACACCGGTCTCGTTCCGCAGCCCTTGCTCCTCCTTATATGCTCCCGTCACATGGCCGCGAGACGAGACCGGTGTGCCACGCAGCTGGCACTCGTGAACATAAATCACCGGCCCGCTCTCGCGGTCCCTCGCCCCGCTGCCTGTCACACCACATACATTTACTAGCCTACAGAAGTTGATTTTACATGCAGTAAACATCTAAGTTACTTCAAAACATCATATAAAACATTGCATCATCACAATACATATATTTGGTACATTGAAGAGGTAATTTAATCTAAAAGTCCATATATTGCTGATCTGTGTGTTCTCAGAGCAGTTTCTCTGTGTATGTGTATGGGTCAGAGGTCGAAAGCAGGGGGGTTGTTTGGGTGACGTGTATGCTGTAGCCTAAAAGGCCTGAGGTGTCCAGGACTTCAACACACAAAATCCTTTCTTTGAGGATTATAATGTGGCGCCTCATCAGTTAATTAGTAGTATAGTTGCAGTACAAGGGACTTCTGTAGGGTGATTACATCATCCCAGGATATGTAATTATCTGAGCTCTGGTCATCCGGTCATATGGTTAATTATTAACTCACTACCATCTCCCATTGTCGCTGCATTCGCACTCGTCATTCTTTAGCTCCGCCCACACGATACGCCTCCAGGCGCTCTTTTTTTTTCCAGAAAGACTCGGTACAGCCTATATTTCTTTTATAAATATAATAAAACTGAAGACTTTTCGGAGATATGAAGGATGCAATACTACTCTATAGGTACTGAAGATTGACATGAGATTGACTGAAACCCCCCCCCCCCCCTTAAGTGATGATTGACTATTATTTATGAACACCTATAACCTAGAAATCTAGACGCACCCTAGTGGCAGCAAATCTAATCTGCCCGCGAGTGTCGTCTAGCAACTCTCAATACCCTTCTTAGCTGTAAACGCCAAACTCTGGTCGGGCCAATCACATTGTCTATAGAGTCGGTGGGCGGGGCTTAACATAATGACGGCCGAGTTGCGCTTGCTAAACACAGAAGCTGGCGAACGGCGTTCTTTCGAATCAGCTTTGACCGCGTCTCTGGAAGACTTGGAGTTAAGCTTTTCTCTGAGAAATGAACAAAGAACGGCACTGAAGTCATTCTTAAGAAGGGAAGATGTGTTCAGAGATTTGCCGACCGAATACGGCGAAAGTTTAATCTTTAAATTGGCTCTGGTTGGTTTTAGCGCTATCCTATTGCGTGCACACCGTCTAGAGGGAGTTTGAAAGACAACCGTTTATCCGCCCCTCGGATTGAGCTGTCAATGGTGAGTTTCCAGACCAAACATCTTGATGTGGGTCAGGCTTGTCAGGCTAGAACACCTGATGATAATGAGCAAAATCACTGAAGGAAAGAGAAATAAAAGAACTACAACTGACTTCAGCCACAGCCTTAGATTAAATCAACTGATACATTTCAAAAACATTTAAAAAAAAGTCCGATTCAAGTACTTCAAGCGAGTTACTTTCCATTTCCAGCTAAGGATCCAGCGTGTTGTAGGCAGCAGCTAAAGACAAATAATCATAAATATGGAGTAAACACTGCAACAGGAAAATCTGAAAAGGCCTCTGTGTTAGTAGTCTTGTTTTCAAAATGGACGACAATGAACACAATGTTTTAGGCAAAACACAGGAAAAACTGAAAGAAACTGCCCTTCTGTCAACTATTTTCCACTTTAACTGGCCTGGCTGAATATATCTCTTTGTTCACAAGTTACAAATTAAACAATAATTTTCACTGTCATTATAAAATAATTGTGTAAAAACTGCAACAGTGAAAGAAATACAATTTGAGAAACTATAAAGGTCCCATTCTTTGCGATTCCATCTTTCAAACTTTAGTTAGTGTGTAATGTTGCTGTTAGAGCATAAATAATACCTGTAAAATTATAAAGCTCAAAGTTCAATGCCAAGCGAGATATTTTATTTAACAGAAGTTCCCTTTCAAAGCCTACAGCGAACGGCCGGTTTGGACTACACCCCTGCACTTCCTGCTGTAATGACGTATTGGATGGTGGATCGTTATGGCAACGTCATTCATACCGATCTCTGGGTTAATATATAATGCGTATGCGCTTGTCTTGACATGTATGATCAATATTGTATATAGATGATGTTCGTTCTATTGTGTAGTTGTATTACTGATAAATAGTATTAAGTAATTATTGATGAATAAATCATCTTTTCATAAATGTGATGCCTAAATTACATAGTTTCGCTGTACATGCATGCAAAACAGTTACAATTTTATATTCTGATCTTGCTGTTGAGTGGAAGGAAAAATTAGTCAAGTAATTGTCTCTGTAATTTTAATCCTCAAGGTACAATAACACGATCTGTAAAGAGCTTAAAATACCAGTAGCCTACACATTCAAGGGAAAATGCAAAACGTGTGTCCTGATGAGCATGTTATTAATCATTATTTTTGCGCGAGTGGTTTGAGTATTTATCTATCCAGCAAAACTCTCCTGTGCATTCAATGATGTCCCCAAAACTCTACTGCGCATGCGTGTATGATGTCATCCAATTGTGAATGAACCCCCCGCGCATGCGCGTCCAGTACGCGTTGGATCTGATCCAGTACGTCATCGTGCTTCAGGCTGCAGCGAGGACTTCTTGACAAGAACACGCAAAATAGGGGGCGTGGTCTTGTTGCTCTCCCACGTGGAGAAGAGCGCGCATTCAGCGCTTGCATCTCCCCGTTATGGTAAGAGGCGGGACCTTTCCGGGGAAAGTGCGCTAAGCTGCTGTCCAATCACAAAACGGGAAGCGCTGGCCCAATCAGAACTCGTTACATGTTTCTGAAGGAGGGACTTCATAGAACAAGGAAATCATCAGGCCGTTTTTAGGACAGAGGAAACAGCGCTGTATAGATAAGTGAATTGTGAGAAAAATACTGTTTTTTTAAACGCGATACATGAACTCATGTTATATTGCACACTGTAAACATAATCAAAGCTTCGAAAACACGCGAAGAACAGGACCTTTAATTCCTCTTTTCTCTCTTACTGTGTGGCCCTGTCTCAAATGGCACACTTTAGCTGTGTCCCAAAGTGAAGTGCGCGCACTTCGAAGGCCGCATTTGAAGTGCGATTACGTCATACCTGCACTACGAAGACTGTCCCAAAGTGAAGGCTGCACCCTCTGAAGGCCGCATTTGAAGTGCGATTACGTCATACCTGCACTACGAAGACTGTCCCAAAGTGAAGGCTGCACCCTCTGAAGGCCGCATTTGAAGTGCGATTACGTCACAGCGGCACTACGTAGGCTGTCCCAAAGGGAGAGCTGCACCTCTGAAGGCCGCATTTGAAGTGCGATTGCGTCACAGCGGTGCGACGAAGGCTGCCGCAATTCATGAGCGACTTCAAAATGCGCCCTTCGGTTCTCAGGCAAAGGAAGGGTACAGCAGATGGGACCTTCTCATAACTTCGCAGCCTTCCCTATCCCAGAATTCATAGCACACTGGTGACTACAGGATTTGACTGGTCCGCATTCCCGCGGCACTCGATCAGATTCCAGTTAAAGACGGTAGCGGTCGGTAACTCAAGTGTAGCCTGGGTACTATTGAACACAACAGCGCAAGCGCTAGAAGTAAATAAAACGTCCAACGTTAGTGCATTCACACAGTTCCCTGCCCTGAGCAAGATGAACTTTAATTTCCCCAATTTTTAAATGCTATTTATTTCTCAACCATTATCTCAAGAAGATGAATCAGTCCATTATCACCCTTTTCGCTGTTTCTTTCTTTTTTCCCATACACTTTCTTTAAATAGCCTTCAAAATATAATCTGGGCGGCGCTGTATTTTCGTCCCGCTCCCGCTATACCGCACCGCACCATTCCGCTCGCGCAAAATTCACTCCGTGCTCACCCGCTGTAAATTATTTTATTCCCGACCCGACTGATCCAGCTAAATTTAGATTTTGTTTCCAGAATCTATCTTTTAAATTTCCCTTACAGAAAGAGAGACACTGGATAGGAATTGTCCGTGCAATCATTTATTTTTCTTACAGCCTATTGTAGCCTATGTCAACACCGTAACTAAAACAAATATCACAGAAAAATAGGCTAAATCAAATGTGACATCTGCCACTCAGAATTATAAGAAAAAATACAAACAAACGAAAACTGCTGACTTAGATGCTAAAATAAAGTTTATATATATATATTTATGAATGAATGTTCACTGACGACGGTCAACATCGATCCTCCAAAGGCTGAATGCGTGGCCGACACAGAACAATTTAAATGGCTAGCTTATTATTTTTTATGCTAAATTAAGTTATTTGTAAATTAAATGAACTGCTGTCTATTGTTCATTTTCGTTAACTTCAAACGTAGGCTAAATTAAAGAGAAGTGGTTTTTCTATAGCCTAGCTATTGTTTATTTTTGTAATGCACGTTATAATTTGTAGCTACATTAAAAAAATTTATGTTTATACATATGTGGTGAAGTGCAGATTATTGCTGGGCGGTAACATTTGCGATGGAGCATATATAAGGCGAGGTACGGTAAAACGGGTGTCGCGTCATACTCTGCTGATCGCACTTCCGGCGTTTCGGTACATTGCACGAGGGGTATGTATGAGTTTTCTCCGTGGCTCCTTTTGTGGTAGATGCTGAATGTTCCTTTAGCGGTTGCTTGTCTGTTAACAGTGATTTTGGTCGGGCTGGCGACGGGTGAGTGCTTGTTGCACCCACGAATGGTCAACAACTGCTAACAGTAATTTCGGGTTGGCTGGCGTTCGGGTAAGTGCTTGTTGCACTCGCGGACGATTAACAACGCAACGGGTGTCGTCATTGCTCCGCTGTACTGGCGAACTGCCTGTGATTCCTGCCTGTGATCGGATAGATGATGTGTTTGGCCCAATCTGGTATGTATAACCCACTTTTAACTCCCTTGGGCCTTTATAAAGGTAACTTGGTTATAGTTATTTTGTGTGTTTTAGGAGTTTAAATCATCCTGTGAGCCTGCCCGTTCCGATTCCAGCCTGCATTCTGTTAACCTCGTGATTTCAGCATGGCTGGCACATTCAACACTGCTGTTTTGCTTTAATTCCTTTTTTTTTAGTTTAATAATTTGAGTTGTATGTATTAATTGTGCCCTTTTTGGGTTAGTTTCTATTTTGCTGTCTATTTTCTTTCTTGATTGTTTATTTGTTTTGTATTCTGTTAAATGTATGTTTGGTATTGAGTTTGTGTTACTTTGGTAAGGTCTTTGTTTCTATTTTTGTTTTATTAATTTGGTTTGCTTTTGTTTGTTTTGGATTAATTTGTTTGGTGTTGCTGTTGCCTTCGCAGTTAAGTTATTGCTTTGCATCTCACTGCTTTGCATCCCACTGCTTTGTATTTTTATTGCTTTGCATCCCACTGCTTTGCATTTCACTGCTTTGCATTTGACTACGTTGCCTTTAATTGCTTTGCATTCGATTATTCTGCATTTAGCGCCATATTAGACTGCTTAGCATTGGGTTTGAATGTTGTAACCTTTTTGTCTTTTGCTTTCTTTTCTGTCTTTGTATCGGAGCTGGGGCCTGGCGAGGGCAGGCTGACCTTTCCCGTGTGGTTAATCTCACTGTTCACCAGAGTGGCGTGGAGTGGCCGTGATTTCCTTGGAGTGTGTGAGTGTGATTTGGAGCACGTGTTGTTATTATTATTGTTACTGTGGGCATTATATAAACCCGGTGTCAAGCCTGCCGCCCTGGTGGTAGGCCCCAGCTCTGGTGTTGTGATTGTCTGTTTGATTGTTTTACAGCCGGGGGTGTTGCGCGGTGTCGTGGAATTCTCCCTTGTTCATGTGATTCATTGAAATGCATTTTAAATGACTATTTTATTGTTTAATAAATGTTATATATGGTACCCATGCCTCGTGGTCATTATCTGAGAAACTGAACTTGTGCCCTTTGGGCTTTTCCCAGAGTTAGTTCTGGGTGGCGTAGTCGTCTTTAAGAAAGCAGTAACGCAATTTAGAAACAAGTGCTTATTGCTGCTGTAATACCTTCATTGCCACATTTTGGCGCAGTCGGCAGGGTTTCTCATTTATTTATTTGACCTGAGGTGTGGATACCTTTCTTGTTTTGTTGTGTTTTGTTTGTTTGTTTTTTTGTTTTTTCTGGTAGAAGCAAAACAGCAGTGTTTGTTCGTGAACTTGGAGCCTCTCTGCTGGGTAAAGATCCATCATCTACTATAATTGGGTAAGGTGTTTATGATGGAAGAAGAAATGCAGGAACTCCGCGAACTTGTGGCTCAACTGAAAGCCGATAATGCTAAATTGAGACAGGAGCGTGCACAGACTGGGTTGCCCGGTCCTAGTAATGATTCTAGTTTACCTAGTCCGTCCGTAGTTGCGTCTCAATTAGTAGGGGCTGGTGCTGCAGTGACTGAGCGGTTGGTTTTTATACCAAGAGACCGAAAGTGCCCAAAATTTAGTGGTAGGTCTGGTATGGGGATTAATGAGTGGGTTGAAGAAGTGGAGGCTTGTATGCGTGCTCGTCATCTATCCATTGCAGACCAACCTTTCTTTTTGTTTGACCATTTAGAGGGCGAGGCCCGGGAAGAGATAAAGTATCGACCTCTAGAGGAACGGGAGGATCCTGCCAAAATTATTCTAGCACTGAAAGAAGTATATGGGTGTTCTAAATCATATGTTGCGTTGCAGGAGGCTTTCTTCTCTAGGAGGCAGCAGGATGGGGAAACCCTTTTGGAGTTTTCCCTTGCTCTCATGGGCCTCCTTGAGAAGGCTAAGCAGTGTTCACCTGATGCGATTCCGAATGCCGAAGTATTGTTGCGCGACCAATTTGTTGAACACGTTTTTGATAGTACCCTTCGTCGTGAGTTGAAGCAGTTGGTCCGTCGTCAGCCCACCATTACACTTTTAGACGTCCGTGGCGAAGCCATTAGGTGGGAACGAGAGGGCATGCCTGGTGGAGCGCGAGGACGTAGCCATTCCGTCCCATTGGCGCTTGGGTTTCAATATGGGGTACAAAGTGATTCTTGTCCTGGAGTAGACCGTTCTCCTCAAGCTTCGGAGATGGGTGAACTTAGGGAAATGTTACGTTTGCAGCAGCAACAGTTAACCCAGCTTACCCAAAGTATTGCTCAATTTCGAGATCAGCCTCGTCATAGCAGACCTTTCCGTAATAATTCGTTGATATGTAGGAGGTGCCAGAAACCCGGTCATTTTGCTGCAGAGTGTGATGGGGAGCGTGTTTCTATCTCTTCGCTGCCTCAGACGGGCATTCGGGCGCCGGAACATAGACAGTCTCGCACGGGTTCATTGCCGGAAAACTAATTCCCACCGAGTTGTTGGGCCACAGCTCGGTTGGGGAATATATTGGCTCTGATTTGTTGGGTAGTGGTGGTGTCCCTGTGTCACAATTGCTGTCTTCCTGCCCACATCTGGTTGTCATTATGAGTGGTGTACCTGTATCCTGCTTAGTTGATACTGGCTCCATGGTCTCTACGATTACTGAAAGTTGTTTTCAGGAGTCTTTTGAGCCATGGGGCCAGGATCGCCTTATGTCTTGTCACTGGCTGCAGCTGAAGGCGGCCAATGGTTTATCTATTCCTTACATAGGTTATGTGGAATTGGATATAGAGCTCTGCGGTAGGGTGGTCCCGAAATGTGGTGTTCTGGTGGTCCGAGATCCTCCTGGTGGTGTCTGTGCTCAAGCCCCCGGGGTCCTGGGGATGAATGTATTGAACCGATGCTACCGGGAGCTCTTTGGACAACATGGACACTCTTTGTTTAAATCTCCGGCAGTGTCACATGCTCCCAAGTCAGTTTTTCAGGCTCTACAATTTTGTCATCAGGCAGGCATTCGGCAGTCTCCTAAGATTGTGGGTAGAGTTAAGGTGCGGGGTCCTCGAGCTGCCCGTATCCCTGCGGGTGCTCTTAAATTAGTAGAAGCCACTTGTTCCGACTATTTTTCTAGTGGTGTTGCACTTCTTGAGCCCCCAGAGTTTGGTCTTCCAGTGGGGCTGTTGATTTCCCCAGCCCTCGTTAAGGTGATCAGGGGTGTGGTCTATGTGCCAGTCGTCAACGTTGGTACTACTGACGCTCTCCTCTTTCCTCGTCGAGGGATAGGTACATTGGCAAGTGTGCATATTGTTAGTTTGCCTCCAGGTGTCGTGGAAGTCCGGCCGGGGTTGGGGATCATTTGTTCCACCAATTCTCAAATAGGTTCTTCCGCTGTGCCAGGGCAGTTGGATGCTCTAGATTTGTCTCAGTTGTCTGGGGAGGATCAAGGTAAGGTTAGGTCCCTTCTTTCAAAGTATCAGTCTGTTTTCTCTACTTTTGAGGGAGATTTGGGGTGTACAGGTCTCTTGTCCCATGACATCCCTCTTCTTGATGACACTCCCGTTCGGCAGCGTTACCGGCGCATACCTCCATCTGAATATGAAGTAGTTAGGGCACATATCAATCAGCTTTTAGAAACGCAAGTAATTAGAGAAAGTTGTAGTCCATACGCCTCTCCAATTGTTCTCGTCAAGAAGAAAGATGGTAGTCTGCGCATGTGCGTGGACTACCGTCAGTTGAATTCCAGAACTAGAAAAGACGCGTTTCCATTGCCACGCATTGAGGAGTCGCTGGATACGTTGACTGGTGCCCGGTGGTTTTCCACATTGGACTTAACTAGTGGGTATAATCAAGTCCCGGTTACTGAGGGAGATAGGCATAAGACAGCGTTTTGCACCCCATTCGGGTTATTCGAATGGAACCGGATGCCGTTTGGGCTCTGCAATGCCCCCAGCACGTTCCAGCGACTGATGCAACGCCTCTTTGGGGACCAACAATGTCAATCTCTTCTCCTCTATTTGGATGATATTATTGTGTTTTCTTCTTCTGTCGAGCAGCACTTGGAACGGCTGGAGGTTGTTCTGGGACGACTAGAGCGGGAGGGTCTCAAGGCCAAGTTGGACAAGTGTGTGTTTTTACAGTCACAGGTGAGGTATTTGGGCCATGTGATATCCGCTGAGGGTGTGGCCACTGACCCGAGTAAAGCACAGGCAGTATCACAGTGGCGTCGTCCATCTAATACCACAGAGTTGCGTTCCTTCCTTGGCTTTGCAAGTTATTACCGCCGTTTTGTGGAGGGGTTTGCCAAAATTGCAGCCCCCCTGCATAGGCTGGTTGCAGAGTTCTCTAGTAGTAAGAGCAGGCCTAAGAGGGGTGTTAGGTTGGACTTCATGGATGCCTGGAACGACCAGTGCCAGAATTGTTTTGAGGAGCTGAAGGTGAAACTCACTACTGCACCAATTCTCTCTTATGCAGATTTCTCCCAGCCCTTCATTCTTGAGATAGATGCCAGTCATGGGGGACTGGGAGCGGTCCTATCTCAGGAGCAGGGTGGTAAAGTGCGACCCATTGCCTACGCTAGTCGTAGTTTGAGGCCCACTGAGCGCAATTTGTCTAACTATAGCTCCATGAAGTTGGAGTTTTTGGCGCTCAAGTGGGCCATGACCGAGAAATTTAGAGAGTACTTGTTGGGAGGTCGGTGTGTGGTTTTTACCGATAACAACCCCCTTAGCCATCTCTCTACTGCTAAGCTTGGGGCTACTGAACAGCGCTGGGCCGCCCAGCTGGCAGCCTTTGATTTTGAAATCCGTTATAGATCAGGGAAAAGTAATAAAAATGCTGACGCTCTTTCACGGCAGAATCCTCCGGAGGTGGGTGCGCTGGGTGGATTAGTGCCAGGCACGGTAGTGCCTGCATCTTTGCAGCAGGTTTTGGAGGTAGGACCAATTGTAGAGGTACAACAAACAATGATGGCAGCTTTGCCGAGTCACTCGCTGACTGAGGTTGGTGCATTGCAGAGGGCTGATTCTGTTATTTCAGAACTCCTACCTTTTTGGAGGCGAAGGGTTCGCCCGGGGCGTGAAGAACGTCGGCCGCTGTCTGCCCTGGCGTTGATGTTGCTTCGACAATGGGATCGTTTAGTGGAAAGAGACGGTATACTTTATCGTAGGGTTTATTCCCCGAATGGGGGAGAGGAAGTCCTACAGTTGCTTTTGCCAACCGCCTTGAAGTCATCTGTCCTCACCCAGTTGCATCAACTGCATGGACATCAGGGTATAGAGCGTACAGGGGAATTGGTTCGGCAGCGTTGCTATTGGCCTGGTATGTCTTCTGATATTGTTTCTTGGTGTCAAGCATGTGAAAGATGCCAGTCTAGTAAGGACTTACAGCCACTAGCTCAAAGTTTTATGGGTCACCTTTTGGCCTCGAGGCCAAACGAAATCGTGGCCATGGACTTTACTCTGTTGGAGCCATCCAGTTCAGGAGTTGAGAATGTGCTGGTGATTACGGATGTTTTCAGTAAATATACCCTTGCTGTTCCTACAAGGGACCAGCGGGCAGAGACTGTGGCGCAGGTCTTGGTAACTGAGTGGTTTTATAAGTTTGGTATACCAGGTCGTCTCCACTCGGACCAGGGGCGTAATTTTGAGTCCCTGTTGATCCATCAGCTTTGTTCCTTGTATGATGTACGAAAGTCCCGCACTACACCGTATCATCCGGCCGGAAATGGCCAGTGTGAGCGCTTCAACCGAACCTTGCACAATCTGTTGCGTGCTCTGCCGAATTCTAGAAAAAGAGATTGGGTAGCTTGTTTGCCCCAGGTTCTCTTTTCTTATAACACTACCCCTCACCGAGCCACTGGGGAGTCCCCCCATTATTTAATGTTTGGGCAGGAACCACGCTTGCCAGTGGACTTTCTGTTGGGTAGGGTACGGGAGCCGGTGGCTGGTAAGGTGCATGAATGGGTCCAGGAACATCAGGCCAGGCTGCAAGTGGCATTTGAAGGTGCGCAGGAACGGTTGAGGAGCATGGCGGAAAGGCGGAAGGTAACACATGATCAATCTGTCCATAGTGCCCCTTTGACTGAAGGCCAGTTGGTGTACCTTCGTGACTATGGTAATCGAGGTCGCCATAAGATACAGGATCTTTGGAGCCCGGTGGTCTACCAGGTAGTACGTGCTCCTCCAGCAGGGGGTGCAGTCTATTCTATTGCTCCCATTGATGAGTTGAGTAAGGTAAAGACTGTACATCGCTCATTGCTTAAGAATCGGGTCCATAGGGACCCTCCGACTAGTGTTCCTTCGGGGGAGCCGGGGGACACCCCAGAGGACTCCTTTTTGGAGGAGGAAGAGGAGGTAGATTTGGTTAGGGTGATACCTACTGGAGATTGTGGCGCGAGTGCTGTGCTTGAGCCTGTAGTTTTGCCTTTGCGAAGTGTCCCTCAGTTAGCAGGTGCACCTCCTGACTCGGGTGGGGGCACAGTTAATTCTTGTGAGCCAGGGGTGGAGGTATACCCTTTTGTTCCTGTGGAGGAGCTGGAGAGAGGTGATGCTTCATTAAGGCGAACGGGGCGGGTGACGGCTGGTCGCCATCCTAACCCTTACCATCTCCCCCGTACAGTAAGGACATCGCGTTCTATCCCGTCAGTATCTAATTCTGTAGCTGCTATTTTTAGGCCTTGGAATTGAGATCGAGTTGCCAGTCATTTCATCGTCGGGGTCGACGATGGGAAAAAAAACTGGGGTAGAATGTGGTGAAGTGCAGATTATTGCTGGGCGGTAACATTTGCGATGGAGCATATATAAGGCGAGGTACGGTAAAACGGGTGTCGCGTCATACTCTGCTGATCGCACTTCCGGCGTTTCGGTACATTGCACGAGGGGTATGTATGAGTTTTCTCCGTGGCTCCTTTTGTGGTAGATGCTGAATGTTCCTTTAGCGGTTGCTTGTCTGTTAACAGTGATTTTGGTCGGGCTGGCGACGGGTGAGTGCTTGTTGCACCCACGAATGGTCAACAACTGCTAACAGTAATTTCGGGTTGGCTGGCGTTCGGGTAAGTGCTTGTTGCACTCGCGGACGATTAACAACGCAACGGGTGTCGTCATTGCTCCGCTGTACTGGCGAACTGCCTGTGATTCCTGCCTGTGATCGGATAGATGATGTGTTTGGCCCAATCTGGTATGTATAACCCACTTTTAACTCCCTTGGGCCTTTATAAAGGTAACTTGGTTATAGTTATTTTGTGTGTTTTAGGAGTTTAAATCATCCTGTGAGCCTGCCCGTTCCGATTCCAGCCTGCATTCTGTTAACCTCGTGATTTCAGCATGGCTGGCACATTCAACACTGCTGTTTTGCTTTAATTCCTTTTTTTTTAGTTTAATAATTTGAGTTGTATGTATTAATTGTGCCCTTTTTGGGTTAGTTTCTATTTTGCTGTCTATTTTCTTTCTTGATTGTTTATTTGTTTTGTATTCTGTTAAATGTATGTTTGGTATTGAGTTTGTGTTACTTTGGTAAGGTCTTTGTTTCTATTTTTGTTTTATTAATTTGGTTTGCTTTTGTTTGTTTTGGATTAATTTGTTTGGTGTTGCTGTTGCCTTCGCAGTTAAGTTATTGCTTTGCATCTCACTGCTTTGCATCCCACTGCTTTGTATTTTTATTGCTTTGCATCCCACTGCTTTGCATTTCACTGCTTTGCATTTGACTACGTTGCCTTTAATTGCTTTGCATTCGATTATTCTGCATTTAGCGCCATATTAGACTGCTTAGCATTGGGTTTGAATGTTGTAACCTTTTTGTCTTTTGCTTTCTTTTCTGTCTTTGTATCGGAGCTGGGGCCTGGCGAGGGCAGGCTGACCTTTCCCGTGTGGTTAATCTCACTGTTCACCAGAGTGGCGTGGAGTGGCCGTGATTTCCTTGGAGTGTGTGAGTGTGATTTGGAGCACGTGTTGTTATTATTATTGTTACTGTGGGCATTATATAAACCCGGTGTCAAGCCTGCCGCCCTGGTGGTAGGCCCCAGCTCTGGTGTTGTGATTGTCTGTTTGATTGTTTTACAGCCGGGGGTGTTGCGCGGTGTCGTGGAATTCTCCCTTGTTCATGTGATTCATTGAAATGCATTTTAAATGACTATTTTATTGTTTAATAAATGTTATATATGGTACCCATGCCTCGTGGTCATTATCTGAGAAACTGAACTTGTGCCCTTTGGGCTTTTCCCAGAGTTAGTTCTGGGTGGCGTAGTCGTCTTTAAGAAAGCAGTAACGCAATTTAGAAACAAGTGCTTATTGCTGCTGTAATACCTTCATTGCCACACATATATTGTCTTGTCATGTAATTTAAAATGTGTAAATGAAAATAAATTGGTCTATTAGCCTACGTAGGCTTTTTACAATATAGCCTATTTATAGACCAATAAAATAACTTAAGTTTAACATTAGAAACAACACATTTTTATTACCAGCCAAACCAGAAGAAAACACTTTTCTACACTTTCATTGCGCTGAGCGGGAGAAGCTGGAGCTGGACCGGGATGGGGAATAATGCTCAATAGAGACTCTGGGATGAGTGCATATTTCCACTGTCCGCAGCTTTGCGGGGCCGAATCGGTCGACGGCTGCATGGCATGCCATAAAAAATGCATCTGAGATGATGAGTTGAATAAAAGTAAGTAGGCCTACTTAAAAAAAAAAAAAAAAACTTGGACGTATATAGGCTAAATGTTTAAAATATATTGTAACAGTTACATTTAACATAATAAATAAACTGTTAACTAATATTTGCAATTTGACAATATTTAACCGGCTACATATTTACATGCTTATGGTCCAGCCCATCGTCGCAGGCTTTGAAGCATGTCAAAACCCAATAGAAAGCTCAAAAAAAGTTATATATATATATATATATATATATATATATATATATATATATATATATATATATATATATATATATATATATATATATATATAGTAGTATATGCTCCATTTCTCTTTTTAAAATCTCCTCACAAACGTCCGCTGTCAGTTGTCAGAACCTGCTAGTCCATTAACGGCGCTTTGGTTCATTGTTGCCAAGTCTGGAATGGGGTTGCATTTAGGCCACTGTTGCTTTGGGGTGTTTGTAGCCTATAGTCCACAGGTTAAGTTGTCTTTACTTAAGCAATATTTCTACTGCCCGCGCCCCGCATTTTGGGATATTTTGGCCCATTCTGGCTGTGATTCCGATACTTTTGAATAACAATTGTAGGGGTTTTATTATTCAGACCTGGCAACCCTGTCCCTCGGTTCGCCCTTCGTGCACTTCGTGCACTTTGAAGGCGTGGCCTGGTCTGGCCTTCGAAGTGCATGGCCTTGGAAGTGCGCACCCTTCACTTTGGGACACAGCTACTGTGTGCTCTTGCAGGCTTGTGGATTTAAAATGGCTGCTGCATGTGTGTGTCTGTTAAGCCAACAAGACTTTAGGGAACATTTGTCATTTTAGGTTTCAGAAGGATGCTCGCGTCGCAAGCCCTTTTGGCTTGCTCAGTCAGGGACACTAAATTGTCAACTAAATATTAAAATAAATGTTCAACTGTATTAATGATCTGCCTGCATTGACACTATGATAATTTAAATTAACTGGATAACATCACAGTTTTCTCCAGAGCGGCAGCACAGCTAAATCAAATTCTGTTGCATTATATACCTGTTAACACTGTAAAGCTGCTTTGAAACAATTGGCATTGTAAAAAGCGCTATATAAATAAAGGTGACTTAAATTGACTCTTAATAATAAACAAATTAAAATAATTAAATATATGTAATAAGCAGATCATTTAATACCGCAAAGCCACAACTCTTTTAGACAGTAACACCACATGGTTATTATTCATTTCTATACTAATACCTGACATGAAGACGTAATATTAAATCAGTCCAACTTGAAACAATACATTATTGTCATACTATGAATTAATGAAAGCTTACCAGAATTGCAATGAAATGTTACACTTCTGTCCGGATGATTGTGTGTCCGTGCTTGGCTGTAGGCAACATGTGTTTTTCAGCACTCTTGAGCAGGCAAATGAAATTGTGCAAACAAGTGTTGAAATATAAGGTTTTCCCTGCCTGTCACGTTTGTTCCTTGTTTCATATTTTTATTCATGTTTATCATGTCACTTGGCATTGTTTTATTGTCAGGATTACTTTCAGGTGAGTCTTGTTTAGTTATTGGTCTATGTGTGAATATATAGGGGTGAGCGGGGCACAACCGGGTTTAGTTATAACACACATGGTTTAAAGGGGGGGTGAAACACTCAGTTTCAGTCAGTGTCATGTCAATCTTGAGTACCTATAGAGTAGCATTGCATCCTGCATATCTCCGAAAAGTCTTTATTTTTTTAATAATTATATAAAAAAGATGTGCTGTTCCGAGTCTTTCCGAAAAAAGCCGAGCGGGTAAATAATGACGTGTGCTCGCTCCTGCTATGTTGAGTCGAGTGCGTCGTAAAGCTGTCATCCCTAACAGCGGGAAAAAAACTTTATCCAAAATAAAAATATGGCTTTTAATCAGATACAGCCATACATCTATGATCCGGAATCAGACCCAGAGGCTGCAGTTGAACAGGAGCAGCAGCAAAAACGACTAGAGCAGGACGTCTCTATGTGGTACAAGTTATACACTAACTATATAATATGCTTAGCGGCTTGTGTTATTTACATATTTATACTTGAATTATATCGTCGTATTTTTGTCTTTGAAGGTGTACATGTGGGAAGTGCAGTTGTGCACGTGTGTTTGTGTGTTTACGCGTGGTTTGTGTAGACAGTAAGCGGACTAAAAAAAACACAGACATTTGAAGCAGTCTCACTTACCCTTCTAACGTTGGGACTGCTCCATCCTTCAGCATTAGGCGATTGGGAAAATCTGGCGTCGAGCTGGGCCTTGTTTATGAAACAGTCGGCACCGAAATGCAGCGAACAGATATAAACATTCGCGCAACTCAGTTGCTGATCCGGAAAAGCAAATTACATCCACTGTTGCCTTAACGCGGGGGTTTTGGCGAATCTGTGCAGGACTGTCTTGGTCTGGCAACCAAAAACACACTTTTTTGGTGACATTGTTATGTGCACATCATCTGTCCAGCATCCTACAAGCCAGCGCTTTGATGGGCGTAGCCTGTTACTTTCGCTCTCTCCCTCTCTCTCTCTCTCACGCGCTTCCGGTAGAATTGTCCGTACGGCCCATACAAGGAAATTCCGCCCCTATTAACGTCAAAGGGGACGCATGATCTCAAAAAACTTGCCGAAACTTATGACTAACCGGAAGTAGTTTTTTTGACAAAGAAATACTCCCATCAAACGTCCACCTTAACTTTTGAAACTTTGTCTATGTTTAGTATGGGATTCCAAGTCTTTAACAGTGTAAAAAGATCAGTATGCATGAAACAGCATTTGACCCCCCCTTTAAAACTTTGTGAAACTTAGTGTATTTACTAGTTGCCATATCAACATTATATTATATATATATATATATATATATATATATATATATATATATATATATATATATATATATATATATATATATATATATAATAAAAAAAAACATTGCAAAATTAAACCAAAATTAAAAAGTCTTTGGAAGATATCACTGGTCATGTTACCGTGTGCCCCTCACATGGTACAATGTACCCCACCTATGGAGAATGTTGTCACATTTCACTTCCCTTCTTTGTGGTATATGGTGGGGTAAGTGTTATTTCAAAACCGTTTTACAAATCGGACTTGGGCTGAGTGCAATAACAAACTTTTATGAACTTTTTCATTGAATATTCGACCTGGATTAGTAACACAGATTCTGCTGCATAACTGAATTTAATTGGGGAAAATGTGTGTAAAACAAATGGATGTCAGATTAAACTAAAGTTTGGACTTGATATAGTGTTCCTTACAATTTACCAAAGATCCAGTAATCCATGGATATTAACATGAAGCCAGGAGTCGTGTTTTCATGACATTTATGAGTCTGATTTGATCTGTCACTCATCACAATTTTTAGAGTCAATCTTGCATGTATATGAGTCAGTGTATTGAAGCGTGCATGTGGCCGCTTGTCAAGAAAGAAAAACAAAAAAATGATTCAGATTCTGAATATATTATAGACCTTAGTGTTGTAGTCGAGACCAAGACTTTGAAGGGCCGAGACCAAGACAAGACCAAGACTTTAAAAGGCAGAGACCGAGTCAAGACCAAAACTTTGAAGGGCCGAGACCGAGACAAGACCAAGACTTCGAAGGGCCGAGACCGAGTCAAGACCAAGAATTTGAAGGGCCAAGACCAAGACAAGACCAAGACTTTGAAGGGCTGAGACCAAGACAAGACCAAGACTTTGAAGGGCCGAGACCAAGACAAGACCAAGACTTTGAAGGGCCGAGACCAAGACAAGACCAAGACTTTGAAGGGCCGAGACCGAGTCAAGACCAAGACTTTGAAGGGTCGAGACCGAGTCAAGACCAAGACTTTGAAGGGCCGAGACCGAGTCAAGACCAAGAATTTGAAGGGCCAAGACCAAGACAAGACAAAGACTTTGAAGGGCTGAGACCAAGACTTTGAAGGGCCGAGACCAAGACAAGACCAAGACTTTGAAGGGTCGAGACCGAGTCAAGACCAAGACCTTGAAGGCCCGAGACCGAGTCAAGACCAAGACTCAAGTCTAAACTAAAAAAAATTGGACTATTTATTTTACTACACATATAACATACATAAGCTGAAATACTGTGAATAATTAAAACAAATTCTTACTCTCCACTCTTGCTAAATTGGGTAAACACACTTGTGTTCTCATTTCTGAGGTATTCTGAGTAAATGATTAAACTGATTCATTCAGTTCAGTGTTGAACAGATCCAGTTCTTATTAACGTCGTATGATTTATGTCAGCTGTTTAGATGGTCAGAGAAGATCAATGTTTTTTGAGCGCAGTTCACATCGAGCAGTAATTCAAAAGAATTGTCCAAATGCACAACGTTCAACATAGATTCGGTCTTCTGAACTTTTGATTTTGATTAATATGTGAAATATGAGAGAGAGCTAAGAAGTTGCTTATTTTGAAGACAGAGAGTGTGCACGGGGTGGAGTTCTCTGCTCTTTATATGCCCTCAGCAGATAAAATCCCGAGTCATCTTCGTCCGAGACCGAGACGAGACCGTGTAAAAATGCGCTCGATACCGAGACAAGACCAAGACCTTTAAAAAGGGGTCTCAAGGCCGGTATTTACTGTTAAAAATAAATGATTTGTGAGCATTAGCGTAACATAAAGTTTTAGAATAAACATGAAACACACGTGATCACTGTCATGCCAATCGTGGATCAGCTGTGTCGTCATCAGAGCTCTTGTATCCTGCTGCAGCTACCCTTGAGAATCTGCACCGGCTGGATCAGCTGGCTGGTCTCGAATCGCTCTCGCGGTACTTTGTTGACATACGTCACAGTCACGTGCCGTCGGCGCTGCCTCAAGTCGGACAAAATTTCTAACCGGCATGCAGTGCTTCAAGTCAGCCGCCGATCGGTCTGCGCATCGCTGGGTGAAGTCGAACAAGCCTACAATCAAGCATCATTTGAAGGCGGGACTTCCTTCTCTGACATGTGGTCACAGGAGCACATTGTGGGAAGAAAGTAAAATTATTTGCTTTAGTAATCTCATTTAAAGCTGCTGTCCGTAACTTTTTGGGCAAGTGCATAACCAGCCAGTGTTCAAAACGATCTGCTTACCGTAGCTCGATTTACAATGGTAAGCTTGTAATAATGATTTTAATTCCATTGGTACTGGTGGATTTCCATGGGAAATTCAAGCATATCTTTGCGTCATTGCGTCACCTCTGTACACATAAAGAAGGAGTCCCGGTAACCGGCTATATTGCTCCGTTTCCTATTCATTCGTTGTAAAATGCAAAAGTCTTTGGACTTCAGAGTGGCTACAGAAAAAAAAGACTTCAACCGTTGCGAAAACAAGGGAAAAAATTATTTAAAGGTGGCGTGAACTCAGTGTTTTTCCAGCTTTTTTTCTGCTGGAGAGCTAAGACATATCAATGGTTGAATTAGGCTATGTAACAGTAGCACACCTGTTCGCTTAACGATGTTAATTAACAAAGATTCGGGAGGAGGGCTTTCAGATAATTGACACAGGTGGATAGCACTCAGCTAATCAACGAGAGGTGCATATATATACACTGCAGTCTTACCTCCATTCTGTTGAAAGTTTATCAGCACGGGCGGCATTTCCGACCATTCGCCCCGCCTGCCAGCCCCCTCACGCTGTCTACGGCTCCGCACGCCTCTTGAAGCAGTTCTACAAAGCTAAAATCTTTTTCTTTCAAAATTATAAGCTACCTCAAACCCCCTATTTGGGCCGCGTCGATCAGCATTCACGAAATTCAGGACGCTGGCTCCAGAGGCGGACAAATTCCCAACTCCAGTACCTCACTATTCGCAACTAATATTCCCGCAACCCACCCGCTAAAACCCCTACTCAACGCATCGCTCGACGCCATCCTCCAAGCGGTGTCTCCTAGGACCCTCCAATCCTACGTGACCGCTTGGAGAAATTTCAAAGCATTCCACATTTCCTACAACATACCGTTCCCCGATTTCACTCTCCTTTCAATCACCTCGTTTATTTCCTACCTCAATACCATTAAAGGCCTCCAAGTTGGGTCTATTAAAGGTTACCTGAGCGGCATTCAGTTTTTCCACAAACTGATGTATGGTGCTCCTTCTCAGGAGATAAATAACTCACAAACCTCCCTCCTGATCAAAGGGATTCAAAAATCTCAGCCCACCCGTCCTGACACCAGACAACCCATAACACTAGACATCCTCAACAAATGTATCCGTACCCTCCGCACAGGCTACCAACCTCTCCATACCGCCCGGACACTCGACGCCATGTTTATCCTAGCCTTTTTTGGGTTTCTCAGATGCTCAGAACTCGCTATCACTTCAAAATTCGACCCTAAAAGCCATCCCACCATCTCAGACTTATCAGTACTAGATGGAGAAACAATCTCCTATTTGATTAAGCGAAGTAAGACTGACCAAACCAAAAAAGGCCATTTTATCTACATTTTTAATCTCTCATCACCAATTCATCCATACCAGTCAGTTCTGGCTTATCTCCAATAGAGAAATTCCCAAGCTAAATCTCCCCTGGAACCTCTATTCACAGACGAATCAAACAAACCCGTGACACGCTTTTGGTTCCAAAAACATCTAAAATCTGTTCTCCAGCAGTCAGGTGTCCCAGCAAAAAACTTCTCAAGCCATTCATTCCGCATTGGCGCTGCAACCACAGTAGCTCAAAAAGGCCTCTCCCAACAGCAGATCCAAGATCTCGGGAGATGGTCCTCAGACGCTTTCCAAAGTTACATCAGGACCAACCGTTTCCACATCAAAAAAGCCCACCAAACCCTTATCGGCTAAAATCCTCCGGGTCGCCACCGGCCCAGCGGATGAAGCAATTAATCTCCCAGTCATACACTCATGCTGTTCTTTCATGTTTTTCAGCGAGCCACCGGGAAGTTCCCACGCAGCACAAAAGAGAGTGGAAAGTTTCCACGCAGCACGAAAGAGTGGAAAGTCGCCACCCAGCACAAAAGAAAGTGGAAAGCTTCCACGCAGCACGAAAGAGTGGAATGTTTCCACGCAGCGCGAAAGAGTGGAAAGTTTCCACGCAGCGAAAAAGAGTGGAAAGTTTCCACGTAGCGTGAAAGAGTGGAAAGTTTCCACGTAGCGTGAAAGAGTGGAATGTTTCCACGCAGCGCGAAAGAGTGGAAAGTTTCCACGCAGCGTGAAAGAGTGGAAAGTTTCCACGTAGCGTGAAAGAGTGGAAAGTTTCCACGTAGCGTGAAAGAGTGGAAAGTTTCCACGTAGCGTGATAGAGTGGAAAGTTTCCACGTAGCGCGAAAGAGTGGAAAGTTTCCACGTAGCGCGAAAGAGTGGAAAGTTTCCACGTAGCGCGAAAGAGTGGAAAGTTTCCACGCAGCGTGAAAGAGTGGAAAGTTTCCACACAGTAAGGAAATGTTTTATTGTTGTTGTTTCTCTCATATTTCTCTTTTCCCGTTTTTCTTCTTTTAGACAATCTACCACCTACGCACACCAAAACAACATCAGGGGCCCCCTGGTCAAGCAACCAGGCCCTTTCCCGAATGCCAGCCCGCCAAGCTCAGCTTTTTGGGGGGTAATTAGCCAGGCGGCTGTCCTATGCTCAGCATTTTTTGGGGGGTACTCTGGGTTCGGGCCAAGTTCGAGCTCGAATCCCTCCCCCCGGACAGCACGCCAAATACGCATTTATATTACTCTATATAATTATATGTAAGTGTGAACTCGTGAAACGATGTTAATTAACAAAGATTCGGGAGGAGGGCTTTCAGATAATTGACACAGGTGGATAGCACTCAGCTAATCAACGAGAGGTGCATATATATACACTGCAGTCTTACCTCCATTCTGTTGAAAGTTTATCAGCATCCCTCCTCCACCCCTTCTCCACATTTTGCTCTTTTAGTTCTAACCACTTACACGAAGGGGGGGGTACTCTGGGTTCGGGCCAAGTTCGAGCTCGAATCCCTCCCCCCGGACAGCACGCCAAATACGCATTTATATTACTCTATATAATTATATGTAAGTGTGAACTCGTGAAATAGTTATGGAGTGCATTATGATAAACATCAGTTCTGCTAGAAAGACTTGGGATAATAAATACTGTGATAATTATCCATTTATTAATAACCCAGCAAGCAATAAAGCACTTTTGCATAGTGTGGAATAGTCCGTAGCTCGCAATCTGAGGGTCCGGACTCAGCATATCCTGCCTGAAGACGAAGGCAGAGATGCAGCTGACCCCCAAAAATTAGGTGCAAGAATGCTTCAACCTAATAGATAATCATAGATAAGTAGAGAACTCTTCCCTTCTCTCTGGATAACTTAAGCACAAAAATGCCTCTGTAGATGCCGAATGCAATAACAAGTTCACCAAACGATAAATTGCATTGAAGGCGAGGATCGGAGGTTTTAAGAAGAACTGCCACGTCCCCACAATTCACCATCTTTCAAAAACATAATTTGCGCATCCATGTTTTTGTTTTATGTTTAATCTATGAAGCCACTGTAAATGGTATCATTATATATATTAGGCTAATTGTTGTATTACAATGCTAGCTTACTTTGTTGTAAATGACAAAGCCTGACAGTGTCACTGCTAAATACCCATTATATTCAGCTACAGACCATTGATTCTGCCATGTTTCTCACGGATACGCCCCCAACTCTTACAGAACAGGGCTTAAAGAAAATCCTGAACTTCCCACTGGTAAGCTTTTTACAACTTCGTGGTGCCATTCATGTGCGTTCAACTCATAAATACGGTTAGGGTTAGACTTGAATACACCGTAAGACCCGGGCTCTCACTCAGTTACTGCCGAGTCTTGATTGCACATGCCTGCTATGAGTTAAGTGCAGCTGTAGTGGTAATTAGGGATGGGCCTATCGATATGAAGTATTGGTATATCTTTTTGATGCTCACATCAGTATCGATACTCAAAAAGATATATATTGATACTAAGGTGTTTTTTTTTTTTAGCAGTAATTTTGTTTATTTAAAAAGATTGACCTATATTGACGAATAATCTATGTTGCTAAACAGTTGTGTAGTATAGGACTATTTTCCTGCTCATCTGAACCATGATCTGAATGCACGCAAATGCTGGTTCAAGACAGAACCAATCGATTCACAGTTCGCTCACTGATGACACTGTATTCAAACAGAGCTGTGTTCCCAAAACTGTCATAAGAAAGAAACTATTAATGCTTTTGGGAATGCAGTCCAGAACAATGCTCATCAGAATACAGAAAAAAACATATCAATCAATCAATCAATCAATCAATCAATCAATCAATCAATCAATCAGTCAATCAATCAACTTTATTCATGTTTTATATTATATATTTACAATGACAGTTGTTTCAAAGCAGCTTCACAGTGTTAAACAGGACAATATTGCAACAAAATTGTATTTGGCTGTACAGTCATTCTGGAGAAAACAGTGATGTTATCAGCTTATTTAAATTTATCATATAGTGACAATGTTGGCAGATCAGTATTATATTATATGTCTGCTTCCCGAACAATGCTAGGAAGACTGTTCCAGAGGTGCTTAGGTGCTAAATACGAAAAGTATTCGACCGCCTGCAGTTGATTTAGATATTCTAGGTATTATCAACTGGCCAGAGCTTTGAGATTGCAATAGACATGATGGAGTATAATGTGTTAAGAGCTCGCTTAAGTACTGGGGAGCTAAACCATTTAGTGCTTTGTAAGTAATAAGCAGGATTTTAAAATTTATGCAATGTTTAATAGGGAGCCAGTGCAGTGTTGACAGAACTGGGCTAATATGATCGTACTTTCTGGTTCTAGTAAGAACTCGAGCTGCTGTGTTTTGGACTATTTTGAGTTTGTTTATTAAGCAAGCAGGGCAACCTCCCAGTAGAGCATTACAATAATCTAGTGTCACGTTTCACAGGTCTGTGGAGGTTATCCTGATGTGTGGTGTGCGTGTGTGTTTGTATGTACGTCATTGGTCATCATCGGTTGCTAGGCAGTTTACGATCGCTGATTAGCGATCAGCTGCAGCTGCAACTTGTCAGCGTGGGTGTATATATTGTCTCTGTGTTTGTCAGTTCTTTGTCGGATTGTCGGATGTTTGTTGTGCTCACGCTCTGCTCCTTGCAGTCTTGCCCTCCGTTCCTGAGCTTCCTGTGCTTGCTCTGAGACTGGATGTTCCTGTTCATGATCCTGTCCTCTGCCGAAGTGGATGTTTATATCTGCGTGGAGTTCTCGTCTGCATCTTCATTCTGGATCTGCCCATTGTAGTCCCTGTACTGCCAAGGACCATCGTCTGCATTCAATTCTGTGACAATACCTCTTGTTGAACGTTCTGCTTTATTCCTTTTACAATAAAGGATTTGTACTTGCACTTGAATCCTGAGATTTCCTTACATAATGATCCGACCAAGATGGATTCAGCAAGTGGTGAGTGGAGAAATGTTTTTGCTAGTAACAATCTTCCTATGGACCAACTGGAGGAACAGTTACTCGCCACAGGGCGTGCGGTGCAGGTCTTGGTGGCACAGGTGTCGGAGGTTTCTGCCCAGCTCCACAACCTCAAGGCCGACATCGACGAAGCGCCCACTGTGCCCACCTCGCCGTCTGTTTCTCGCACCCACGATGCAACTTGAGCAGCACACTAAACCTCGTTTTCCTCCTCCGGGACAATATGGCGGTGAGCCCCAATTATGCAGAGCTTTTGTAACAAAGTGCTCTTTATTCTTTACTTTTCAGCCCACATCGTTTCCGACTGAGCGGTCGAAGGTGGCTTTGATGATCACACTTCTGGCAGGATGTGCTGCGATGTGGGGAACAGAGGTGTGGGAAGCTCAATATCCATGCTGCACCTCGTTCCAGTTATTTTCAGAAGAACTTAAGAGAGTTTTTGTCCGATCCATTTTTGGCCGTGAAGCAGCTAGGAAGCTGACGGAGTTGCAAAAAGGGGATCGGTCAGTTACTGACTACTCCATAGATTTCCGCACACCGGGACAAACTGGAACGAGGAGGCACAGTGGGACCATTTCCTGCATGGGTTGGCTGACCATGTCCAGCACGAGATCATGGGCTTGGATTTGCTCACAACCCTGGATGGACTGATTGAGCTGGCGATTAGAGTTGACAGCCGTGTGTAACATCGTGATCAGCGGAGACAGATTCATTCCTACTCAGAGGTTGAGATTGTCAGAGACACGGCTGAACCAGGGAGAAGAAGGCTCATCGGAGGAGTAATGGACTATGTTTGTACTGTGGAGCGAATGGGCACTTTGTCTCAAACTGTCCGGTAAAAACCAGAGCCCGTCATTAGAGTTGAGGTTATTGACGGGCGGTACTTCCTTCGATAAATCCTCTTCCTCTTCTTCTACTCTCCTCCCGGTCAGACTACAATGGGCCTCTTTCTCTCACGCCTGTCAAGCGTTAGTGGACTCAGGAGTGGAGGGGAGTTTTATTGATGGCTGCCCAGCTCAAGATTCCGGTGGTGGATTGTCCTAGACGCATTTCTGTTCAGGCTTTGAACGGCCAGAACATGCCTTCAGTTACTCGCTGCACGGTTCCCATCAAGCTCGTGACTTCTGGTAACCACACGGAGGCGATCAGACTGTTTTTAATGGATTCTCCACGGGTTTCAGTGGTGTTTGGTCATCCCTGGTTGTCCCTTCATAATCCCCACTTTGACTGGCAGAATAGCACTGTTCGGGGTTGGAGCAGTTTTTGTCATGCGTCTAGTTAAGTGTCTGCTTGTTCTTCCGTGTTGTGTTCTGTGTTTCAGGAGGAGTCCATGGACCTGTCAAACGTGCCCGAGGAGTACCTGGACCTGAAGGAGGTGTTCAGTAAGTCTCGGGCTGCTTCTCTTCCTCCACATCGTCCCTATGACTGTGCTATAGAGTTATTACCAGGTACGTATCCGCCTAAAGGCAGATTATACTTGCTTTCTGCTCCAGAAAGGGAGGTCATGGAGAAATATATTTCTGATTCTTTAGCAGCCAAGATCATCTGCCCTTCCTCTTCTCCTGCGGGTGCGGGGTTCTTCTTCGTGGATAAGAAGGATGGTTCCCTGCGGCCTTGCATCGACTATTGGGGGCTGAATAACATCACGGCAAAGAATACCTATCCTTTGCTGCTGATGTCTTCAGCTTTCGAGCGGCTGCAGGGAGCTTCCTTTTTTAAGAAGTTAGATCTTCGCAACGCTTATCATTTGGTCCGCATTAGGGAGGGGGATGAATGGAAGACTGCCTTTAATACCCCCAGGGGGCACTTTGAATATCTGATCATGCATTTCGGGCTGTCCAATGCTCCCACGGTCTTCCAGGCACTTGTCAATGATGTGCTGAGAGACATGGTCGATCAGTTCATATATGTTTACCTGGATGACATATAGATTTTTTCTTCATCTCTCCAGGAGCATATTCAGTATGTCAGGCAAGTGCTTCAGAGGCTGTTAAAGTATGGGCTTTTTGTCAAGGCGGAGAAATGCGTTTTTCATGCACAGTCGGTCCCGTTCTTGGGGTTTATCGTATCGTCCAAGGGAGTGCGCATGGATCCCGAGAAGATTCAGGCTGTGATAGATTGGCCAACCCCGGATTCCCACAAGGCCCTGCAGAGGTTTCTGGGGTTTGCCAATTTGTTACCAGCGTTTATTCACAACTACAGCCAGCTAGCCGCTTCTCTGACTGCCTTGACCTCCACCAGGGTGACGTTCAGGTGGTCGAGTGTAGCCGAAGCTGCATTCTCTAACCTGAAAAGTCGCTTCGTTTCGGCTCCCATCTTGGTGACCCCTGATCCTTCATGTCAGTTTGTGGTGGAGGTCGACGCGTCAGAGGTTGGGGCTGGTGTGGTTCTTTCCCAGCACTCTTCCGCGGACGTTAAGATGCACCCCTTCACGTATTTACTATGATACAGTCTAAATCCTGACTGGAAATCCTCACATATACCATTTCTTTCTAAAAAGGAACATAATGAATGCCTTTTCTAGTATAATATATAGTATACTATATATTATTATATTTTACTGCAGTATGTGACTGAGTTTCTCTGTGTGAGCGGGACTGATATGTTTCCATTTCTCCTTGAGAGGCTGCGTGAGCCTCAACGGCGTCCATCAGTCCATTTTAAACAGTAAAGGCTATTATTCTCCATTAAATATCCATACAATCTCTAATCTCAAACCCTGAAACTGATCAGAAAATGTAATGAAGCATTGTAGAAATGTATTGGAGTAGAAAGTAAAATATTTGCGGCAAAATGTAACAAAGTAAAAGTCAAAAGTATATTGCAATATATTTGAAACTATCATGCAATATATTCACATATATGGGATTTAATATTTATATTTTCCAATATATTGCAATATATTGAAAGCGGCAATCATTTGTATGTTTTGCAATATATTGCATGAATATATAATATATTTTATAATGCCATCAATATATTATTCCATATATTAAAATATATTTTAAGAAAATATATTGGTAAATATATTTTCCTTTCGTAAGGCACTATTGATTCTACTTAAGTAAAGAACAGATATGTGAAAAATGTACTTAAGTAAAGTAACAAAGTACTTTGTTACATTCCACCACTGTATAGCAGTGAATGAGTGTAATTTTTCCTCAGTGACACTACAATGCTATGTCTGAAGTGATACTGTAGTGGACGGCTGCATGGTTATGATTTTATTACTAATATTATTAATCCTATTAGTAAAGAAGTTAATAAAGTCATTACTGCTGTGCTGTTGACACGCATCAGAAGTTGAACCTTTTTCGTTTTGTTTAATTTACCCACTGTATCGAATAAACACCTAGTGTTGTGTTTGTTTTCTTCTAAAAGAGTTGAGAAATGGTAAATGGACTGCATTTATATAGCGCTTTCATCAGACCCTATGGCTATCCAAAGCACATTACATTTTTACCTCACATTTACCCATTCATACAATGACGGCGATGTCAGCTATGTAAGGCACCATCCAGCTCATCGGGAGCAGCTGGGGTTAGGTGTCTTGCTCATGGACACCTTAACACTTTGTCAGATGGAACCGGGGTTTGAACCACCAACCTTCTGGTTTGTAGACAACCTGAACCGCTAAGCCACTGCCACCCCTAAATAAGCAGATCTAGCAGTTTTTATGGCCTTTCTGTATGCAATCATGCTCTCTTTCCACACACTGCGAAAAACCTCCAGTTTTGTTTTCTTCCAGCTGCGCTCCATTTTTCTGGCTGTTGTTTTAAGGGCCGATTGTGCTCATTGTACCACGGCGTTGGATTATTTTCTTTAATCTTTTTTAAGCGCCGGGGAGCAACTATGTCTAAAATGCTAGTAAAGAGAGAGTCAATACACTCTAAAAACTTATACTATGATTTACTCAATTTTTTTGGTGAAACATTTTTACACTAAAAAAATTGAGTAAATTTTAAAGCAGTGAAATCAGTTATAGACACCATATGAACTGAGTAAATGTAAGTAAAAAAATTAAGTAGATCTGAGTAACTGCATTTGTTACATTAACAAATTCAATTAAGTAGAAAAAATTGGGTAAAAAGCATTTAAAAACCAATATTTACATGTGTATGTGTTTTGAGCAACACAGCAGGCGTTTCAAAGACCAACGCCACACGTTAATTTAAGGTGACTCACACTGTCCCTGTGATTTGAAATAAATTTATTTGAAATAAATAAAATGCCTTTTAGCACAGTAATGATTATTTAGATTTAAAAAAAAACATACAAACCTGAATTTAACAGAGGAAATGCTCCAATTCTGCGACGCTGAGAAGAAGAAACTGCTCTGCTGACTGAGGAGAATTCAAATATCCGCACTCACACTCAACCGTCAAGCTGTCGGCGTCAGAGGGTGGGGGAGGGTGTGCATTGTTTTAATCGAGTAAATTTACTCAATTTCTTCAGTGTGTGTTAAATATTAATAATTTAATTTTAATTAAGTAATATTTGTGGTTCTTGAAACAGATCAGTTTAATTCTCCATTCTCAAATATTTTGAAATAAATTTCACAAATGTATTAAGTATATTTAAAATAAATAATTGTTATTTGAATACTAAATTATTTTAGTGAAAAAAACTTAAATATAACTTTAAATTTTAGACAAAATTAACTGTTGGATTTTTAGTAAAATATTTTGGTATGTTTAACTAAAACCATCAAGTAAATGATATTGAGAGATTTTATTAAGTTAATAAAGTTAATTATTACTGTGATATTTACTAAGCCACTAAATTATTTTTTAGAGTGTAGTTTCTGTTGCAACATCAAGTTCCTCTAAGCTATCTGTAATGCTGGGGAGATGGAACTGATGAGGAAGATTATGTACAAAGCAATCTATAGTCGCAGCATATTTGAAGCGAGGGGTCGGCTTTGCAACCTTAGCTAAATTTAGTATAGGCAATTATCTGAGATGTCATCGTTCTGCTGCAGACTTTCAACGGTATCAACATTGGTTAACATGCACAAAGTAAAAGTAAGCTGATATCTCACAAATATCAGCTTATTGAAATAACCAGTTTTCATGCAAACCAGTAAATTGACAATGCAAGTAAACCGCTTTTACATGACTTTATTAATAATACAGGTTATTCCTTTCTACTTCTGCTGCATGAGAACACATCTTTACAATTTTCTGGGTCTTAAAAGTTTGTGATATATGTCCTAATTTGATGCAAAACGCTCGCTCTGTCTGGATGTATTTAAATCTGCTCTAAATTTGCATTTTTGTCACCTATCACACATGCGCACTTCAATAAGCTGACAGAAAGCAGGTTAATAAATTTACATGCAACACGAAATCGGGGTGAGAGGTAATAGGCAAAAAAACTCCCTGTCCCCAAAGGTTTATACTTATGCCGTTTATGACCTTACTCTGATAAAAGAAAACGGGTTACCGCCTTTACATGACCATGTTCATTGTCGGCTTATTAGATATAATCGGCTTTAGAATGTGCATGTAAACAAACTCATTTATTCCATGTGACATTATTAGATCTAAAGAATGATTGCGGCGATAAGTGGGTCCTGATACGTGTTGTCTAACTCTAATAGAGTTTAGAATGTCTTTAAATGCCAATCCCAACACATCTTTTTCATTGTCTACATGGATATTAAAGTCACCAACAATTAATACTTTATCTGCAGCCAGTACTAACTCTTAGTTAAAATCAGCTAATTCTTTGATAAGGTCTGTATGGTGCCCTGGTGGCCTGTATACTGTAGCCAACACAAATGTCACAGGGGATTTATCATTTACACTACACAACATTACAAAAAGCACCAAAACTTCAAAGGAATGTAATTATTTAATTATTTAAGCTGATTACAGTTTGTCTGCTTCCTAACCTGGGCTCCAGTGGGTCAAGACCAGCCAGCAATGACATGTAGGGCCCAGATGGGTTAAGTACAGGTTCCATGGTCACTGAGTGGGCATGGGCTTTGACTGGGTGAAATCAGCTGGTCCCATGTAGGCTTTGTAGCATGAGTCCCACATAGGAAGCCCATATGAGCTGATTACATGGGTCCCATAAGGGACAGGCATGGGCCAATTGGGCATGGGTTTGATCTGGGAATGCATATATGGCTCCTGCATAGACTTTTTATAAGCCAAGTAGGCATGGGTTTGAACTAGGAATGCATATATGGGCTCTGCATGGTTTGTTTATGGACCAAGTGGGCATGTGTTTGATTTGGGAACACATACATGGGTCTTGCATGACACATTTATTGGTTGAGTGGGGATGGCCGGATGGGTTTGATCTGGAAACGCATATATGGGTCCAATGCATGGCATATTTATGTGCTAAGTTGTGTTTTAACATGGGTCCTGCACTGTAAAAAATGATCGTGATTTTAACGGTCAAAGGTTGTAAAAATGCTACAGTTAAAAAATGTTATTTGGTTAACACAAAGTTTCCTTACTATATACGGTGAATAACTGCAATAGATCTAACCTTATGCCCGTGAAATTTACAGAAAAACAAAGTAAAATCCCAAAAGAAAATTATAGAAAACCCAAAAGCATATATTTTTTGTTTGAATCACAGTGAACTTTTGTTAACTATTAAACAGAATATTTTGTTATATTTACAACATGTGATTATAATACATTTTATTTGATACAACTACAAATATTGGTATTAAAAACCTGTACTTTTGAGAAAATACTGTAAAAACTATTTTGTTAATTTGACATGCAAATATTGTGACAATTAAAAATTTTGGCAGTTGTTTTAAAAAAATGTAATTCACTTTACACGTTTATGCACTTAAAAAATGTCTAAACATGTATTTGAATTGCATATAAATGTTCCATGCATTTGGATTATGTAATTTTAACAAACAAATTAATCAACTTACTAAGAGTCACTATCTAAGAATCAGTAATAAAAATCTTATTTGTAAATCATTAATAAATGAAACAGGTAAGATTTATTTAATTATATTAATAAACTGAATGTGACTGATAAATCCCAGTTACATGTAAATTAAACAGTTAAGATTTATGTAATAGTACATTTCCTAGTGTTCATGTGTGTGCTCACTAATGAGTTAAAGTACCATTGAAGCAGTGTTGAAGTTAATGAGATAATTAAGAGATGATTGAGCATTAATGATGAACACCTGATGATAATGAGCAGAATCACTGAAGGAAAGAGAAACACGAGAACTACAGCTGACTTCAGCCACAGCTTTAGATGAAATCAACTGAAGATAAAAGTAGACATTAAATCTCTGAAGATCTCAGCAGAGGATTAAACAACTCCACAAACAGCATTACCAGCTTCACACATTACTAACAGACTGACTTTATTGTTGTAATTTCTGTTTTAATTAAAATAATAATTTTATTTGAAGTCACCATGATGGTGAGCAGTGTTTGCTTTAGTTGGGCTCTTGACCCTTGACTCTCCAACATTAGTTTTCTGGCTGCTTTAACTGTGTTTATAAGGCACTTTTGTTGCAGCCTGGAAAGCCAAGCAAAAACATGGTCAGATGATTTTTCTCTTTGTTCGTGGTTTAGTTTTATCATAATAGTGGCCAGTAGATTCTATAGCATGAGCCCTGTTGTGGCAATCTAATATGCAGAATTAAAAAAAAATAGTGCACAAAAGGTTTTAATCTATGGCAATTATTAGACACAAACAGACATCAAGAATCAGTGTAAGAATCTCAACAATGGTGACAATCAATGAAAACTTCATGCTGCAGTGCATGCTGGGTACCACCAATCAAAACTCTCCAATGGGTCCCAGCATGCATTGCGGCATGAATAAATTATGCATCTGAATTGTGATTATGTTTTTTATTTTTTTTTGTCACCATTGTAGAGATGCACACACTGATTCTTGATGTATGTGTTTGTCTAAATAATGCTGTAGATTAAACCTTTTTTTTTGGTCCTGCAAATTGTTTGATTGCCACAACGATGCATGAGTTCATAATGTAAACCACATGGCTTTTATTACGCTTGCTACACAATTAACACATTACCTCTATAACCAGAGCATTAGAATCGGAATGAGTTTAGTGATTCAGCCACTACATGATGATTATATAATCATCATTAAAGAGCCAAATCACCTGGCCATGGTTTCTGGCTTTCCATGCCATAACAAAAGTGCTTTATAAACACAGTTAAAGCAGCCAGACAACTAATGTTGGAGAGTCAAGGGTCAAGAGCCCAACTAAAGCAAACACTGCTCACCATCATGGTGACTTCATATAAAACTATTATTTTAATTAAAACAGAAATTACAACAATAAAGTCAGTCTGGTTAGTAATGTGTGAAGCTGGTAATGCTGTTTGTGGAGTTGTTTAATCCTCTGATGGGATCTTCAGAGATTTAATGTCTTCTTTTATCTTCAGTTGATTTCATCTAAAGCTGTGGCTGAAGTCAGTTGTAGTTCTCGTGTTTCTCTTTCCTTCAGTGATTCTGCTCATTATCATCAGGTGTTCATCATTAATGCTCAATCATTTCTTAATTATCTCATTAACTTCAACACTGCTTCAATGGTACTTTAACTCATTAGTGAGCATGCACATGAACACTAGGAAGTGTTAATTTAACATTTGTGTTTTTCTGTGTACTTTTACATAATTCCTAACTGTTTCATTTACGTATAACTGGCATATATCAATCATCTTTAGTTTATTAATTTGTCTATATAAAAATAATCCAAATGCATTGAAAATGTATATGAAGTTTACATACATAAATCTTATGCTTTACATTTTAATGTAATACTTACTGGTTTTCTATTTATTTTTAATAATTAAAAAAAAACTGTGCCTCCTCGAACACAGACTTGTACTTGTCCGCCTAATTTTGAATTTCATAGTGCGCATAGTTTCATAATTCTCTGGTAACCACAGCTGCCAGCATTTTCCTGTAAAAATAACAGTTTTTTGTAGTTTTTTTTACAGTGTACACTTTTTACAGATCCCCATAAAATTAACGGTAAAAAAACGGCAGCTGTGGTTGCCAGAACTTTACCATAAAAAATACGGCAGTAACATTTAAGGTTTTACGGGACAGCAGCATATAATTTAAAGGTTTATAATGTAATAAATACGGTTAAAAACCATTTATTTTACAGTTCAAAACTGTATAATTTAAAGGTTTATACATTTTATTTTATTTTACAGTAAAATACCGTTAAATGTACAGTTTTTCGAAGTGAAAAAGAACAGGTCGTTGTGTAATTAACAATGAAAAAACGTAAATTGACATTCCCAGAATTCCCCACGTGACATTTCACATTTGATGCATTTTCATTGAATTAACTGTTTCTTCTTAGTTTTTTCTAATCACTTATGTACATTAAGGTTTTATTTTACATCTAATGTTGTTAAATTAATGTTTATTGCATTTTTAAAACATCATGTGTGTTACCATGATGGTGTTTGGTCTTTAGTGTTTGAGTGTGCACCTTCTATATGTTAATATTGTCCCTCCAAAAGCTGCGTGTGATGAGCTTTGATTCATCATGTGATTCTCATCAGCACTGTAATTGGTGATTGTCAAATTATATAAAAGGAAAATAACAGATATTAGCATTTCAATAAGTTGGTAATTTAATATTTCAGTTCAGAATGCATTGTGGCATTAAGCATGTCACCATTGTTGAGATTCATAGGGTGATTCTTGATGTCTCTGTGTAAGTAAATCTTGCAGGAGTTCAAAGTGCTTAGTGTACAATTTGTTTTAAAATGTATTAAAATGTTCTGGTTAAAATCATGTTTGATCTTTTCTAAAATAAAACAAAGTTAATAGTATATTGCTCATACTCATTCATAAGATCAGCTAATTAAGCCACTAAACAATGATCATATTCTGACCATCAAGCAGCCGGCAGCATCTGATTGTGTGTTCTCTGCTTTTCTTGTCATAGCAAACCCAGATACAGCAGTCAGAGAAACACTAACATTACAAAGTCATCAAACTGCCCAACTAAAGGAAACACTGATCACCATAATGGTGACATAAAAAGTCTATTAATTCTCAATAAGTGCTTATGTAGATTTATAACAGAAATAAAATCAGTCTGTTAGTAATGTGTGAAGCTGGTAATGCTGTTTGTGGAGTTGTTTAATCCTCTGCTGAGATCTTCAGAGATTTAATGTCTTCTTTTATCTTCAGTTGATTTCATCTAAAGCTGTGGCTGAAGTCAGTTGTAGTTCTTGTGTTTCTCTGTCCTTCAGTGATTCTGCTTATTATCGGCAGGTAACAGCTTATTAACAGCAGGTGTTTCATGAGTTTGTGTGCCCATATAATCTTAGTGAAAGTGGTAAACAGATTTGGCTTGCTGTCTGCTATAGAGGGGCTCGGAGAGGATATTCTACCTGAGCTCCGATTGCCCCCCCTATAAAAGGCAAATTGAATGAATAAAATAATGAATGAATGAGTTATTTATATAGCGCTTTCATATGTACTACTGGACACCCAAAGCTCTTTACACTCGTGTCAGGGATCTCTCCTCAACCAACACCAATGTGGTATACAAAATTGTACAAAAGGGAGGAGCAGGGGAGGAGGAGGAGGGATGCTTCAGGAACTAAAAAGGGGAAGAGGTAAGCTGCTGGTTTTATACCTTGGTATTAATTGAAAGATTAGATGGGCTTACTCTTCCCGAAATTACGTTTATTAACTTCACTTCATGAGTTTGTGTGCCCATATAATATTAGTGAAAGTGGTAAACAGATTTGGCTTGCTGTCTGCTATAGAGGGGCTCGGAGAGGATATTCTACCCGAGCTCCGATTGCCCCCCAAAAACATAATGCAGAAATAGACAGCAAGCAAGAATCATGGACATTTGAACAGCTCATGATTACGGGAGGAGTCTGCATAATTATTCCAGAAGACCCCCCAAAATTGTTAAATAGACTGAATGGAAGATGGCACTGTAGCAGTATTGAGGTAGGTAACTGCTGTGGCAGTTTATGAAATAGGTGAGGTGTTGCAGCAGCAGTCAGGCATTGAGCGGGGCACTGCAGCAGCATCAAGCAAAGCACTGCAGCAGCATTCTCAAATTGGCGAGGCACTGCAGCAGCCTCAAGCAAAGCACTGCAGCAACATTCTCGAATTGGCGGGGCACTGCAGCAGCAGTCTCAAAATGGCGGGGCACAGCAGCAGCATTCTCAAACTGGCGGGGCACTGCAGCAGCATCAAGCAAAGCACTGCAGCAGCAGTTTCAAAATGGCGGGGCACTGCAGCAGCAGAGTAAACACTGCAACAGCAGTCTCAAATTGGCAGGGCACTGCAGTGGCAGTCTCAAAATGGCGGGCACTGCAGCAACATTCTCGAATTGGTGGGGCACTGCAGTGACAGTCTCAAGATGGCGGGCACTGCGGCGGCAGTCTCAAAATGGCGGGCACTGCGGCGGCAGTCTCAAAATGGCATGGTACTGCTGCGACAGTCTCAAATTGGCAGGGCACTGTAGCAGCAGTCTCAAATTAGCGGGGCACTGCAGCGGCAGTATCAAGCAAAGCATGGCAATGGCAGTCACAAAATAACGAAGCACTGCAGTGGCAGTATCAAACTGAGAAGCACTGCAGCGGCTGCATCAAACTGGAGGAGCGCTACAGCGGCAATATTAAATTGTGGAGCACTGGGCACTGCAGCGGCAGTATCAAGCAAAGGATTGCAGCGGCGGTCACGAATTAGCGAAGCACTGCAGTGGCAGCATGAAATAGGAGAAGCACTGCAGCATCAAATTGGCGGAGTACTGCGGTGGCAGCATCAAAAGGAGAAGCACGTTGCATAAAATTGGTGCAGCACTGCAGTGGCAGAATCAAATTGGGGAGCTCTGCAGCATCAAATTGCGAAGTGCAGCGGCTGCATCAAATGGTGGAGCACTGCAGTGGGAGCATCAAAATAGGAGAAGCACTGCAGTGGCAGAATCAAATTGTGGAGCACTGGAGGGGCAGCATCAAAATGGAGGAGCAGCGCAGTGGCAGCATAAAATTGGAGGAGCATTGCAGCGGCAGTATCGAATTGCAGCTTACTGCAGTGGCAGCATCAAATAGGAGGAGCACTGCAGAGGCAGCATCAAATAGGAGGAGCACTGCAGTGGCAGCATTAAACTGGAGGAGCACTGCAGCATCAAATTGGTGGAGAACTGCAGCAGCAGCGTCAAATTGCGGAGCACTGCAGCGTCAAAAAATGGAGCACTGCAGCGGCAGTATTAAATAGGAGGTGCACTGCAGTGTCAGCATTAAATAGGAGGTGCACTGCAGTGGCAACATCAAATTGGTGGAGCACTGTAGCAGCAGCGTTAAATTGCGGAGCACTGCAGCGCTTGCTTCAAAATAGCGAAGCACTTCAGTGGCAACATCAAATTGGTGGAGCACTGTAGCAGCAGCGTTAAATTGCGGAGCACTGCAGCGCTTGCTTCAAAATAGCGAAGCACTTCAGTGACAGCATCAAATAGAAGGAGCACTGCAGCGGCAGCATTAAAAAGGAGGAGCACTGCAGAGGCAGCATTAAACTGGAGGAGCACTGTAGCGGCAGCATCAAATAGAAGGAGCACTGCAGCGGCAGTGTCAAAATGTAGGAGAAACACTGCAGCGGCAGCATCAAAATAGGAGGAGAACTGCAGTGGCAGGATCAAATAGGAGGAACACTGCAGCGGCAGCATCAAATTGGAGGAGAACTGCAATGGCAGTGTCAAAATGGCGGAGCACTGCAGCGGCAGTATCAAAATGGCGGAGCACAGCAGCGGCAGCATTAAATAGGAGGAGCACTGCAGCGGCAGCAATAAAGGGGAGGAGCCCTGACAAGTGGCAGCATTAAACTGGAGGAGCACTATAGCGGCAGTATCAAATAGGAGGAGAACTGCATTGGCAGTATCAAATAGGAGGAGCACTGCAGCGGCAGCATCAAATAGGAGGAGAACTGCAATGGCAGTGTTAAAACGGCGGAGCACTGCAGCGGCAGTATCAAAATGGCGGAGCACAGCAGCGGCAGCATTAAATAGGAAGAGCACTGCATCGGCAGCATCAAATTGGTGGAGCACTGCAGCGGTTGCGTCAAAATGGCGGAGCACTGCAGTGACAGCATCAAATAGGAGGAGCACTGCAGCGGCAGCATTAAAAAGGAGGAGCCCTGCAAGTGGCAGCATTAAACTGGAGGAGCACTATAGCGGCAGCATCAAATAGGAGGAGCACTGCAGCGGCAGTGTCAAAATGGCGGAGCACTGTAGCATCGAAATAGGAGGAGCACTGCAGCGGCAGCATCAAATAGGAGGAGAACTGCAGTGGCAGTATCAAATAGGAGGAGCACTGCAGCGGCAGCATCAAACTGGAGGAGCAATATAGTGGCAGCATCAAATAGGAGGAGCACTGCAGCAGCAGCGGCAAAATGACGGATCACTGCAGTGGCAGCATTAAATAGTAGGGGCACTGCAGTGGCAGCAATAAACTGGAGGAGCACTGCAGTGGCAGCATCAAATAAGAGGAGCACTGCAGAGGCAGCATTAAATAGTAAGAGCACTGCAGTGGCAGCATCAAAATGACGGAGCACTGCAGTGGTAGCATTAAATAATAAGGACACTGCAGTGGCAGCATTAAATAATAAGGGCACTGCAATGGCAGCATTAAACTGAAGGAGTACTGTAGTGGCAAGCGAAGCCCTGGAGCATCAAGCGAGAGACGGTGGCATTAAGTGAAGGACTACAATGGTGATATCTAGTAAAGCCAAATACTGCAGCATCAAATTGGCAGAGCAGTGCAGCATCAAGCGAAGATGGCTTGTTTGATGAGGCTGAGGTCCGAACAGAGTAAAATCGAAAGGCCTCTGAGGACCACCAACCCAGTAGTTTAATTGATGGTATGGCAGTCCTTTTTTGGCCTGCGGTGGTGTCTACTCCATTGAGGAAGAAGTGAGGTGAATATAAGTAAGCCTAAATACCAGAGTGGGTGGGGATTTGCTGAAGCTTTTTAAATGAACTTCACTGCCTGGTGACAGGAAGGTTGTTCTCATCAGAGAACAGCGGGTCGAAATGTGAGGAGATCTGCACCTCCATGTGGCAAGGGAGAAGGAAAGATATTTATATTGCTGGATGGGTGTCAGGAGATTGAAGATAGGAATGAAAAGGCAGTTGTTGTTTTTTTGTTGTTTTTTTTAATTGATCCGTTCATTGCTTTTAATGAGGAATCGGATGGTGTTCTTGTTTAAAACTTAGAGATCATAGATGGATGGATTGATGGTTGTAGATTAGAAATTGAAAGCAGCCGAGATAGACTTTGATGGTACTAGATTGGGTGGACATCTCATATGACAAAAATGAAAAAAAGAGGGAGAATTTGGGAAAACAAGTTGGTTGTAGGAATTGTTTGAAAGCTCTCCAAGTTGTCCAGTAGGATTGCAATGCTGGGGTTGGAACGGTGTCCACCTTCGGGCTAATGCTCTTAATATTTATGCCAAAATCTGGGAAATATAGAAATTAAGATAAAAACTCCACTCTTCTCCTGAAAAAGTCTGCTGGTTCCTCAGTGACAACTTTTATAGCGTCAAACAACGAACTAAGCTAAACTTATTTAAAACAAATACTTGAAAAAAAATCATAGTGATAAAACTGCCTTAAAAGACAGAACACATCTTGTAAAATATGAAGTGTAATTCGATTGTTTAGTTTAACTCATATCCATTAGAAACCACGGAGGGGCGGGGCTTATGAGCTATACTGGGACCAACCACCTGGGGCGATTGAGGTGCGGAGGCTTGGTGGAGACAGGTGATGGATCCATAGTAATGATGTAGTAGGAACTGTAAGAGCAATGCAGTTGAGAAGGAGGCAATGAACTGTAGAGGAAGCAGAAGCTGGATGGAATAAGGTTGGAGAATAGAAAGCTTGGGGAGCAACCCCATGCTTGGATCGGCTCCAATGGCGGCAGAGAAAGGAAAGAGAGGGAGGGGCATGACCATCTGCAGAGGCAGCCTCACGCTTGGGTCTGCTCTGATAGTAGAGGCAAAATTAGTGGGGGTGGGGTGGGGCAGGACCGTTTGCAGAGGCAGCCTTACTCTTGGGTCTGCGCTGATAGCAGAGGAGAAATTATAGGGGGGGGGGCAGGACCATTTGCGGAGGCAGCCTCACGCTTTGGGTCTGCACCTATAGCAGAGGAGAAATTAAGGGGGGGGGGGAGGGCAGGACCGTTTGCGGAGGCAGCCTCACGCTTGGGTCTGCACCTATAGCAGAGGAGAAATTAAGGGGGGGGGGGGCAGGACCGTTTGCGGAGGCAGCCTCACGCTTTGGGTCTGCACCTATAGCAGAGGAGAAATTAAGGGGGGGGGGCAGGACCGTTTGCGGAGGCAGCCTCACGCTTGGGTCTGCACCTTGGGTCTGCGCCTATAGCAGAAAATAAATTATAGGGGGGGCAGCACCGTTTGCGGAGGCAGCCTCACGCTTTGGGTCTGCACCTATAGCAGAGGAGAAATTAAGGGGGGGGCAGGACCGTTTGCGGAGGCAGCCTCACGCTTGGGTCTGCACCTATAGCAGAGGAGAAATTAAGGGGGGGGGAGGGCAGGACCGTTTGCGGAGGCAGCCTCACGCTTTGTGTCTGCACCTATAGCAGAGGATAAATTAAGGGGGGGGGGGAGGGCAGGACCGTTTGCGGAGGCAGCCTCACGCTTGGGTCTGCACCTATAGCAGAGGAGAAATTGGGGGGGGCAGGACCGTTTGCGGAGGCAGCCTCACGCTTTGGGCCTGCTCCAATAGCAGAGGAGAAATGTATTATATAGCTTTTCTCGATTTAACAGAGAATAAAAGCCAGAAAGCACAGAAATATTGGAAGCGTGGAAAGAAAAACAGAAGAAGCTATACTTACCTGTGGGAGGGTGGAAGGTAACAGTCACTGTCGAAGAGACCGTGGAACTATTGCAAGCAGACGCGGAACTAATGTCTGCGGCCGCGATAGTGCCGGCCGAATTAAGGGGCGGACGTGAAAGCGTCGGCAGCTGTGGCTGCCGGCTGAAACTGAAACTGACCCTATAGATCGTGCAGTTGTTTGTGTTGATGTTTGCGTGTTACTGCAAGAACGCTGAATGCGGCGTGAGAATGAGAGTTTTTGGTGAAAACACATGAGCAGATCATGAAGTTGCGCTTTTGAATTCCTCTGGGTGAAATGGAAAACCCACGCTGGATTACGCTTGCCTGAGCGCGTTGACGGACCATTTCTCAGCAGGAGATACGAGGCTTAACGTTACTGCTGAAGAGGATGATGTTGATGGCCTCGATGCATCCCGATGAGGATCGACCGAGCCCTGTGATGATTCTAGATGGAAAAAGAGAGAGGTTTTCTTGAGCGAGGTGTATGTGGAGCGGAGAGACCGGCGATCTGGAGATCAACAGGTGAAATGAGCAGCGCAGCCAGTCAAGCAGAGTTGGGCAGGCCAAATGCTTCAGGAACTAAAAAGGGGAAGAGGTAAGCTGCTGGTTTTATACCTTGCTATTAATTGAAAGATTAGATGGGCGTACTCCTCCCGAAATTACGTTTATTAACTTCACTTATCATTAATGCTCAATCATCACTTAATTATCTCATTAACTTCAACACTGATTCAGTGTTACCTTTTAACACTCTGAGTGTGGACTCATAGTGGACTCATATAAACACCAGCAGTGTTCATTTAACTCTGAGGATTTTGCTGTGTACAAGACTTGATGACTTGATGTGTATTTTCCTTTACCAAAAGTTAAAACGCCAACAATCTATTAATCATTAATAATTGATCAGATACAAAACGAGTGTTTTTCCCTAATTTTTTTCTCAAACAGATCTGCTGTACCTTTTACGGCCAAAACATCAGTCATTGTTGGTGTATGAGCTACAGCTTAATAGAAACACATGCTACTCCTTGGTCCAAGGACATCCAACAACACAGAAGTGGAAGACAGATTGATGATGAGGCCTCCTGCAAGTCCAATTACTCAATCTCAACATGCTTGATTAGTCTACATGTGGAGTTACTATCGACATTTACTCCATGTGACATTATTAGATCTAAAGTATGATTATGGCGATGAGTGGGTCCCGATACGTGTTGTCTAACTCCAATAGAGTTTAGAATGTCTCTGAATGCCAATTCCAATGCGTCTTTTTCATTGTCAACATGGATATTAAAATCACCAACAATTAGTACTTTATCTGCAGCCAGTACTAAATCTGATAGAAAATCAGCAAATTCTTTGATAAAGTCTGTATGGTGCCCTGGTGGCCTGTATACTGTAGCCAACACAAATGTCAAACGGGATTTATCATTTACACTACACAGCGTTACATAAAGCACCAAAACTTCAAAGGAATTATATTTGAAACTAGACTTCTGAGTAATACTGAAAATATTATTATAAATTACAGCAATACCTCCCCCTTTACCTTTCAGATGCAGCGACAATGGGAGATGGTAGTGAGTTAATAATTAACCATATGACCGGATGACCGGATGACCAGAGCTCAGATAATCACGTATCCTGGGGTGATGTAATCACTCTACAGAAGTCCCTTGTACTGCAACTATACTACTATTTAACTGATGAGGCGCCACATTATAATCCCCAAAGAAAGGATTTTGTGTGTGAAAGTCCAGGACACCTCAGGCCTTTTGGGTTGCAGCATACACGTCATCCAAACAACCCCCCTGCTTTCGACCTCTGACCCATACACACACACATACACAGAGAAACTGCTCTGAGAACACACAGATCAGCAATATATGGACTTTTAGATTAAATTACCTCTTCAATGTACCAAATATATGTAGTGTGATGATGCAATGTTTTATGTTTTGAAGTAATTTGGATGTTTACTGCATGTAAAATCAACTTCTGTAGGCTAGTAACTGTACAATTTGTATCTCTGCATTCTCGAATGTCAATACTGTCGTTCACTCTCTCTCTCTCTCTCTCTCTCTCTCTCTCTCTCTCTCCTCTCTCTCTCTCTCTCTCTCTCTCTCATTCTATGTTACTTTTGTTTTATTCGTTAAGTTTAGATTTTTCCTTGTATGTTGTTTGTTTTGTTACCCACATATATGCATGTTTTACCCTGTGTGAAATCGTAGTTTTGTATACTTTAGTTGGTTATTAAAATCCAATAATTACATTGAAGTGAATGCCTTGCTCATGGATTTGAAGTCACTGATGAGATCTTAGCTACAAATTAAGCTTGATTTTTGTGTTACTATTTTAGTAATACAAATTGTACAAACGTATGAAATATTATTTGTCCTGATCAAACAGATTAATATTTCTTCGAGTTTTTAAGATTGATACTCGATGAAGAAATCCCATTTTCCACTCGCGAGACGAGAGGAAAATCTGGATGACTGAAATCGACTTTGATCTTAACAGGATTAAAAGTCCCGTTATAAAGTTAATAACTAATGTACAACCAGCGAGTCACATTATAGACTCATGAATATGAGTCCCATTTAAATAAATTATTCCCTGAGACTCATTATCGCTACACAGACATGGCTCGTGTATATAACAATAATCTTGGGGGGGTGGACTCATTTAAAGTAATGTAGTCATCAGGCTTTAGCCAGGTTTCTGTCAAACACAGCACATCTAGGTTATGATCTATAATCATATCATTAACAATAAGCGCTTTTGGCGAAAGGGATTGAATATTCACCAACCCGAGCTTTATCAATTTTTCGTCTGTATTATATCTGCTGTTTATTTGTTGGACATCAATTAAATTTTTACTGTTGAATGGTTTTGATGGTTTTTTGTATTTACTAAATCGGGGAACAGACACAGTCTCTATGTGATAATATCTAGGCGAAAGCGTCTCTATGTGCTGGGATTTAGCTTACTTTGGTGACGTGAGACAGCTAGCAGATGGTTGGTTTAGCCAGTTTGTCTGCTTCCTGACCTGGGCCCCAGTGAGTCAAGGTTTAGCTCTAAGACTATGTGCCAAATTACTAGAGAGAAGAGCAGCACCAGCCCAGGAGGGATGAATGCTCTCTATCTTCAACAGGTCAGGTCTGCCCCAAAACTTTTCCAATTGTCTATGAACCATATGTTATTTTGCAGACACCCCTTAGACAACCAGCCATTGAGTGATGATAATATGAGTGAATGCTAACTATTTCATCACTCCTTTTAACAGGGAGGGGACCAGAGAAAAATACTGCCTTTGACATCGTACTTGCGAGTTTACTCACCTCTTTAATGTTAATTTTGGTGATCTCCGACTGGCGAAGTCGATCATCATTAGTTCCGACGTGAATAATAATCTTAGAGAATATAGCGTTACAGTACTTTTTAGCCAGTACTTTTAAATTTGCTTTAAATTTAAAATTAAACTCCCCCTATAAATGCCGCATCGACATGACATCCCCAATAAACCTGTCTCCGGCAAGACGACTCAAATCTTGACAATGCATTTTTTTCCTGTTAACACTGTGAAGCTGCTTTCTAAAAAGTGCTATATAAATAAAGGTTACTTGACTTGATTTTTATTCTCAAATATGATTAAATAATTTACTTTGCTAAATTTGAGGCAATCACAGGTTTTCTAAGTCTTTCTAAACTCTAATTACATTTTACACATACATACAATAAGCATATATACATGCAGATACACAGATGCATGAAGTGAATGAGTCTGAGAATGTTTTTAATAGTCATTCATCAATGCGTTAAACTGATACAGTCAGTCATTATGTAGATTAATAAACACAGGTAAAAAAACTATAATAATAAGAAAAATATTAGCTGTATTAAAGCGTAATTAAAAACATAAAAAAAGTGCACAGCAAAAATACAAAGCTATGTATGTGTGTTTAAACAATTCTCTGCTGGAGGTTAAGTTCAGACTGACGTCTGTGCGGAGTTGAGCTCTATGTGTGGTTGATTTGTCTGAGTGTTGAGATTCTCTCTGCAGACCAGCACACACAGGAGAGGCTCTGAAATCACTGTCAAACTCAACAAGCAGGAAGACATCCTTAACCAAGATATGTCATAGAGAGGGATACAGTTGATCAACACACTTGGGATACAGAGCACAACTAAGTTAACTGTGGAGACAAGAAACAGCATTGCACCTGGTCTGTTGTCAGTGACAGGTGTACTGGCAGGAGTGGGCGGGGCTTTGAATGTGATTATGCCTGTGGCAACCAATAAACACACAGGTGCCAGAATTATCCCAATAGTAATATACAAAACATAAACATGGCGAAAAAAAAACATCAATAATCCATACATCAAAGGAATAATAAGTATAATGATGGAGATTATGATGTAACAGAGGGCTGAGAAAATACGAGCAGAGATCAGCGGATATTTCAGAGTCAGAACTCCCTCCAGAGCCACCAGCTGTTGCAGGTAAAGTCCACAGACTTTCAGACAATCAAATGCAAGGAATGTAATGAAGTCAAAGACACTGATAAAACTAAGAAATATTGTCACTATATATGGATACATGAGCAGTTGCAACAGGTCACAGAGGAGGAGGAGGATGATGAAGGCTGAGATCCGGCCTCTGGTCTTTCTCTGACGATGCACAAAATAAAAAGCCCAAATCAGACACGGCACTCCTACACACAGAGCAGTGATGAAGAAGATGATCAGTCTGATATCATAGCGTGAATTTGGATTAGAAGGCTTTTCAATGTTATAATAAAAATCAGCATAGCTTGTGGTAGTGATGAAGAGATCACTGTCATAATTGTCCTCCATGGCTGTACTTTTAGTTGCTGAAAAGAAAGAAAGAAAGAAAAAAATGATTAAAAAGAACATCTTAAGCTTGTCTTACAGATGTGCCAAACAAGTTTAATGGTTTAGTATGCGGTTTAGTATGTGTTTAATACTGTGGATTAAACATGGGCTAGGGGAACAGAGTGGGCATTCACAGTCAAGACAAGTGCAAACACAGTCAATTCCAAAGGCTGATTACATGGGTAGATAGTACACAAATATGCACCCTTGAAAAAATATATTGTTATTTTGACACTTGAACACAATTAATGTGACTTTAATCTAATCAAAATCTAAAAATTCCAACACAATAGCAATTTTACCAAATTTTCTGCCATATAAAAGTAAAAAAAGAAGTTTATTTTTGATCACAGAGCAGCAGTGCCATACAGGGACAATTTTAGCTTTTATTATAAAAGTGTACACATTGAGTGAAATATTTCCATTCTCAAATGTTTAATTTTGAATAAATCTTTAATACATTTTATTTAGGCACAGAACCACTAGTTTCCGATTAGTAATGGCTGCCTGTGCTTTTTCCCCTTTTTTATTTAGTGCTCATTCAAATAACAATTGCACAAAATATACCCTTTAGAATACTGTTCCAAATAAGTTGGAATGTCTTCTGAAGGGTGAGGTAATACTGAGTTCTTGTTAATAGGTTACAGCAGGATCTTCACTTTATACTTAACACATTTTGCATGTCTCCCTCATCTGTCACACATGATTCAACTCATGAGGTCATTAGTAGAGATTGCAAAACCTGAAACCTGTTTCAGATATAGGGAGACATACAAAATCTGCTGGGCTGGTGGTACTCCAAGACAGGTTTGAAACCATAACCGAGTATTTTACAAACACAGCCACACACATTGTGATTCTTATTAAGTGGGTCATTTTTGTTAGGATTTTTTAGCTAACTGAGGTCTCTGAGTTCCTGACACCTTTACTTCTGGACTCCAGGTAGGTTGAAGTTCTGGAAACCGGTGGTGCTGGAGGCTAAAGCCTAGTTCAGACTGCATGATTTTCAAACTCGTCGGGTCACTGCTCTTTTCACACTGCATGACTGTTTGGGGTATTTTTCAGTCACTGCTGTGTTCACACTGCACGATGGTTTGACGACAGAGGAGTTCACACTGCATGACTAGAGGAGGAAGAATCAGTGAAAACTCTCTCTCTTGCAGGTGCGCAAACTACGTTTCCCAACTACACGTGTGATGTGACAAGTAAACAACGCAAAAACGCACGTGCGTCAGACCGGAGTTCTCGCGCGAGACTTGGAATTGTTATTAAAAATTATAATCAAAATAATAGCAGTACAATATGACTAACCAGAATAATCAAGGTTTTTAGTATATTTTTTATTGCTACGTGGCAAACAAGTTACCAGTAGGTTCAGTAGATTCTCAGAAAACAAATGAGACCCAGCATTCATGATATGCACGCTCTTAAGGCTGTGCAATTGGGCAATTAGTTGAAAGGGGTGTGTTCAAAAAAATAGCAGTGTCTACCTTTGACTGTACAAACTCAAAACTATTTTGTACCAAAAAAAATTTTTCTGGGATTTAGCAAATGTGAATCACTAAACTAATATTTAGTTGTATGACCACAGTTTTTTAAAACTGCTTGACATCTGTGTGGCATAGACTCAACCAACTTGTGGCATCTCTCAGCTGTTATTCCACTCCATGATTCTTTAACAACATTCCACAATTCATTCACATTTCTTGGTTTTGCTTCAGAAACAGCATTTTTGATATCGCCCCACAAGTTCTCAATTGGATTAAGGTCTGGAGATTGGGCTGGCCACTCCATAACATTAATTTCGTTGGTTTGGAACCAAGACTTTGCCCGTTTACTAGTGTGTTTTGGGTCATTGTCTTGTTGAAACAACCATTTCAAGGGCATGTCCTTTTCAGCATAGGGCAACATGACCTCTTCAAGTATTTTAACATATGCAAACTGATCCGTGATCCCTGGTATGCGATAAATAGGCCCAACACCATAGTAGGAGAAACATGCCCATATCATGATGCTTGCACCTCCATGCTTCACTGTCTTCACTGTGTACTGTGGCTTGAATTCAGAGTTTGGGGGTCGTCTCACAAACTGCCTGTGGCCCTTGGACCCAAAAAGAACAATTTTACTCTCATCAGTCCACAAAATGTTCCTCCATTTCTCTTTAGGCCAGTTGATGAGTTCTTTGGCAAATTGTAACCTCTTCTGCACATGCCTTTTTTTTAACAGAGGGACTTTGCGGGGGATTCTTGAAAATAGATTAGCTTTACACAGACGTCTTCTAACTGTCACAGTACTTACAGGTAACTCCAGACTGTCTTTGATCATCCTGGAGGTGATCATTGGCTGAGCCTTTGCCATTCTGGTTATTCTTCTATCCATTTTGATGGTTGTCTTCCGTTTTCTTCCACGTCTCTCTGGTTTTGTTCTCCATTTTAAGGCATTGGAGATCATTTTAGCTGAACAGCCTATCATTTTTTGCACCTCTTTATAGGTTTTCCCCTCTCTAATCAACTTTTTAATCAAAGTACGCTGTTCTTCTGAACAATGTCTTGAACGACCCATTTTCCTCAGCTTTCAAATGCATGTTCAACAAGTGTTGGCTTCATCCTTAAATAGGGGCCACCTGATTCACACCTGTTTCTTCACAAAATTGATGACCTCAGTGATTGAATGCCACACTGCTATTTTTTTGAACACCCAATTGCACAGCCTTAAGAGCGTGCATATCATGAATGCTGGGTCTCATTTGTTTTCTGAGAATCTACTGAACCTACTGGTAACTTGTTTGCCACGTAGCAATAAAAAAATATACGAAAAACCTTGATTATTCTGGTTAGTCACATTGTACTGCTATTATTTTGAACAATACTGTATGTGCGCTGACTTGTGGAGAAAAAGAAAAAAAAGATTATGGCGGAAGAAATTGTTGGAAAGACAGAGGAGTTCTGAAAAGACAGTTTGAGGTAAATAAATAATTTTGTAATGCGCTGCTGCTGTGGCTGGATGTGCAAATGTTTGGCCTTTGTTTCTGTTTGACAGAATTGTAAATATATGTATAAAAATACTGATATTCTGCTCTGTAACTCCTCCCTGAACCTCCCTCCCCCCCCCCCCCCCCCCTCTCTCTCTCTCTCTCTCTCGTTGGTCATCACCGATGTAATTTTCAGTCAGAACGCAGTTCACACAGCAGGAGTTTGAATCGTTGACAGGCCCAGATATTTAGCATGCCAAATATCCCTCGGGCGTCGGCGTTTCTCTCTGATCGCGTCTTTGATTATTCACACTGCGTGATTGTCACTCGCGTGCACGAGCACCGATTTGCCTATGATCTCGGGCATCTGTCGGTTCTGTCGTTGATTTTAAAATCGGTGCAAAAATCGGGCAGTGTGAACTAGGTTGTAAGGGTTTCTGATGTTTTCACACTTAAACCTTCACCATAATTCTTAATTATTTTGCAGTTTGTGTGTTGTTTCTTCACCATCTGTTTTTGTCTGACCCTGCTGAGCATTTCATGAAGATCAACTAGATGTGGGGCCTCATAAGGCTTTACATGTGAAAAAGAGAATTTAAAAAAAGTCACACAATGGTTAATAATTTCGAACTTTTTTAAAGAGCCGTTGGGCGAGCGACGACAGGGAAGTGAGGAACTGCGCTGTTTTTTTCTTTGTTTTGTCTGTGAAATGCATAAACTTTGTGTACAGATATGCTTATATAAACAATGCAAGTTTTGTCAAATTATGTTTGCCAGGAGCTTTTTTTTTTTTTTTTTGGTACTTTTGTCATTTAAAGTTGTAAATGTAATTTAGTCGTTTTCAAATTATTTTAAACCCTTGCATGATAAAATATAGCATGAACTACTGGTTTCTGTTGAATAACTAACATTTTAGTGTAGTTTACAGCTGTGGTTTTTAAACCTGTCCTGGAGGACCACCAGCCCTGCACATTTTGTCTCACTCATTTATCACACTCATCAGCTCGTTAGTAGAGATGGTAAGAACTAAATTGGTGTGTCTGATAAGGGAGACATACAAAATGTGCAGGGCTGGGGGTCATCCAGGACAGGTTTAAAAACCACTGGTTTAGAGGATTACCTGTAATGTTTGTTTTGAGGGGTTCACTATAAGATAACCCAAAAAGAAACTATGCTTGCCCATATATATATATGGTCGGACATACTAAAAGTATGGAGATGGCTGTGGTGAACACATACTTTCAGAAGAGGCAGGACACAAGGTGACATATAAGAAGGGGTGGCAGGAGCACTCAAGTGGACTATATCTTATGTAGACGCTGTAATTTAAGGGAAATTAGCGATTGTAAAGTAGTGGTAGGTGAGAGTGTAGCTAGACAGCATAGGATGGTGGTGTGTAAGATGACTCTGGTGGTGAGGAAGATGAAGCGAGTAAAAGCAGAGCAGAAGACAAAGTGGTGGAAGTTGGAAAAGGAAGAGTCCTGTGTGGTTTTCAGGGAGGAGTTGAGGCAAGCTTTGGGTGGTCAGGAGGGGCTTCTGGATGACTGGACTACTACAGCCAAAGTGATCAGGGAGACTGGTAGGAAGGTGCTAGGTGTGTCATCTGGAAGGAGGAAAGAAGACTAGGAGACTTGGTGGTGGAATGAGGAAGTCCAGGAGAGTATCCAGAGGAAGAAGTTAGCTAGGAAGAAGTTGGACAGTGAGAGGACGGAAGAAAGTAGACAGCAATATAGGGTGATGCAGCGTGAGGTTAAGATAGAGGTGACAAAGGCCAAACAGAGAGCGTATGAGGACATGTATGCAAGGTTGGATAGTAAGGAAGGTGAGAGCGATGTGTATCGGTTGGCGAGGCAGACGGATAGAGATGGAAAGAATGTGCAGCAGGTTAGAGTGATTAAAGATAGTGATGGAAATGTTTTGACAGGTGACAGGAGGGTGAGGGAAATATGGAAGGAGTACTTTGAAGAACTGTGTTGTGTGATAAAAGAGTACCAGCAAGAATGAAAGGAAGGTGTACGGGACAGTAGTGAGACCAGCGATGTTGTATGGTTTGGAGACAGCTGCACTGAGGAAAAGAGAGGAGGAAGAGCTAGAGGTAGCAGAGCTGAAGATGTTGAGGTTCTCTTTGGGAGTGACGAGGATGGATTGGATCAGGAATGAGTCCATCAGAGGGACAGCACATGTGAGATGTTTTGGAGACAAAGATAGAGAGGCCAGGTTGAGATGGTTTGGACATGTTCAGAGGAGGGAGAGTGAATTTATCGGTAAAAGGATGCTGAGGTTAGAGCTGCCAGACAGGAGGTCAAGAGGAAGACCAAAGAGGAGGTTTATGGATGTAGTGAAGGAGGACATGAAGGTAGTCGGTCTGAGAGAAGATGATACAGAGGATAGGACTAGATGGAGGCAGATGATTCGCTGTGGTGACCACTGAAGGGAACAGCCGGAAGAAGAAGAAGAAGAAGAAGAAGAAGAAGATCCCCATTTGTAAAAAAAAAAAAAAAATATATATATATATATATATATATATATATATATATATATATATATATATATATATATATATATATATATATATATTTACTATATTTGTTTGGAGGAATAAACATCATGAAAAGGGTAATTTTCTTTTAAATATAGAGAATACTACTATGTGATGAAAGCCATTCCCATAGATGTTAATGAAAGCCATATGATGTCCGTTAACTTTGTAAGTTATTCATAATATTTATGTGAGTAATTATACTTTATCCAAATGTATGGATATTGATGAAAATAGCTAATTTTGTTCTGATCAGTCAAAAAAAAGATCCTACATTCTTTCTTTCTTTCTTTTTCTTTCTTTCTTTCTTTCTTTCTTTCTTTCTTTCTTTCTTTCTTTCTTTCTTTCTTTCTTTCTTTCTTTCTTTCTTTCTTTCTTTCTTTCTTTCTTTCTTTTTTAAATCTGCAAAGATTTATTCATGCATGTACAACAGAAATCTGGTTATAATTGTGAAATAACTTCAAAAGATATATTTTGACTTGTATATCTTTGGAAGTTTTGGAAACCAAAGACTTAAAATTATGATAAGTTTTTGGTTTTATACATATTCATAAAAGCAGTGTTGGGAGTAACGCATTACAAAAGTAATACATTACAGTAACTTATTAATTTTTGCTGTAACGCAGTAGTGTAAGGCATTACTAATCAATTTTTCAGTAATATTTTACTCGGTACATTTCCAGTAACGCTTGCGTTACCCCCCCCCCCCCCCCCAAATACAATAAAAAGGAAAAGGAAAAAAAGGCGCGATACATTCACGCATGAAAAATGCAAGTTATTACCTGTTCGTGGTCATTCAATAGCCGCGTGTGGTGTCCAGGTTAGTAATTAAATACTAAATGACAGCTTCTGATATATTTTTGTATAGCGATTTACTTCATTTTCCTTCAATTCAGTACTTCAATTCATCTCCCTCTTGGTGTACATTTGGATATTGTGTGACATATAGTCCAGTGAAGGCGTACGTGTTTATTGCGGATTTTACAGAAGTGCCGCCGGCATGATTTCAGCCTCTGTGCTTGCGCTGGCCAGTGGAAAAGTGGCTAAAGAAGGTTTAAAGGCTCTGTCGTTTCAAAGAATAGCACAACGACAAGCGCGTCGAAGAACGGACGAGAGACAAGGCGCGCGCTGCTGAGCCAAACTATAGGCCTAATGCCTATAAACAACACTTGGGTGAAGATGACAGAATAAGACTACTGCACACCGTGACACCATAGTTTAGATTTTTTATAATAATACAGTAATTTAGTTCAGTTAGAGAACAGGCCGTTCAAATAAGAACGGAAGGTGTCTGCTAAGCATGAGCCGAACATGTGATCTTGAGCTGACAGATGATCGCGGAAGATTTCAAAGTGAAATGTAAAAGCGCCATTTAAAGGGGGTTTGTCATTGTGTTGTGTATTTCATTAAGAATAATAGGCTAATTTTAAACCGAAACTAAAAATCTGCTTGTCCGCAAAAAGCGCGCATTTACTAACGAGCTGTCATTCACGGTGTGCGCGCACTGGCGCGTTTTCAGTTCATATGGAAGCTTAACTTTTATAGGAATTCATTGAAAGCACTCGCTTTGCCTCCGCTCCCGTTATTAATGCCCAAGCGGTAGTGCGCATGTTCCTTTCGGTTAAATAGAATAGTGATTTAAAAGCACAGATACCTGTGATGTCATCACACTTTGATTAACCGGTGGGAAAATGTCCCCACCGTCTCATCCCTACTGTACATTCATGAGATGGATGTGCATTGCTTAGTTTATCAGAGATAAGGACAAGAACGTAGGAATGTAGCAAATGCAGTCAAATCCAACCTTTTTCTAAAACCGAAATAACTATCTCGCAACTATGTCGCAACATTAAGAAAAGAACAAATCCGCATATTGTCATAACTTAGAGTTTTCACAGTTCTGTTGTGTTTATGAACAGAAGCTATTCCCAGATATTGCCAGATAATCACTTTACCTCTAAAATAATACTTATAACAGAGTTGGATCGTCATGATTTCTTGCATTGTCTTGAGCATTCACTTTTTTGCCAATTCTCTGTTAGCCTGGATGGCCCATGTCATTACGCTTCATCATATCGCCTTCTACTGGATGTAAAATGCTCTCTGCCTACACTGATAAAAATGACTTTGTGGTATGGTAAAATCTATTACATTAATTCATTTAATTATTACATTGTAAAATCAAGTTTAAGTTGGAACTATATATCTTAGGTAAAATGTACAGTCTATTCATGTAATAACTTAACTGAGAAAAAAGAGTGAATTTTATCATATATTTACAAATAATATTTAATGTTTTATAGTCACAGCACATGCACCTACAATATTAAGTAAAGTTAAATCTGAAAAGCAAAGTGCATTTGAAAATGCACACAGATTTTTCGCAAAGATCCCACTTGTTCAGTGGTGGCAGAGATGGTCATTTCGGGATGTTGCTTTTTATGTGGCTGACTTATTCTCAATAAGTTTTAACTTTTAACTGAACGTGAGTTGTAATCACAATAACGATAGCTAAAGCTACATGAGCTCCTATTGAGAATTAAGAGAGTTTTTTTATGTCACCATTATGGTGATCAGTGTTTTCTTTAGTTGGGCAGTTTGATGACTTTTTAATGTTAATGTTTCTGTCATTGCTGTATCTGGGTTTGTTATGGCAAGAAAAGCAGAGAAAACACGATCAGATGCTTTTGGCCGCTTGATGATCAGAATATGATCATTGTGTAGTGGCTTAATTCACCAATCTTATACCTGAGTATGAGCAATATACTATTAACCTTGTTTTATTCTAGAAAAGATCCATCACAGTTTTAACCAGAAAAGTTAAATACGTTTTATAACAGATTGTACACTAAGCACTTTGAACTCCTGCAAGCTTTTCTCACACACAGATATCAAGATTCAGCCTAAGAATCTCAACAATGGTGACATGCTTCCTGCCATAATGCATTCTGGGGGCATCATGCAAAACTCAGAAATATTAACAATGTTCACTTGGGTTTGTAATTGGATGCAATGGTAATCTGAGTGAAACTTACAATCTATAGATGAGTATTGCCAGTACAATTTACTTGTGTATTTTACATAAAAAATAAGTGGTTCTAGTAAGTAAATATTACTTAGAATACCCCGAGTAAATATTACAAGCACTTTTTGTGTGGAAAAAGTTGCCTAGCTTTTTTTAAGTAAATGTCACTCCAAATTTTTTTCAGTGTACATCTTAGAATGTTAAGAGCTACTTCTGTAGTTATTTTGGTGAAAGTAACTCAAAAGTAATACAGGAGTAATGTAACGCATTACAATTCTGAGACAGTAACACACACACACACACACACACACACACACACACACACACACACACACACACACACACACACACACACACACACACATATATATATATATACGTTCATACATACATACACATACATATTTATAATAGATGTTATCTATTGTATGTCTTGTTATAGTTGTAAATGTTTATGTCTGTCTTTGTCTAATAAAGTAAAAATAAAAAAGTGAAAAGGGTTGACGACTCACCTCGTGGGATCACACAGAGGTCATCACATTCTTCTTGGTGGTGTGGCAGTCTCGAAAGCCTTCTCGCTGTCGATCGAGTCCATCCATGGATCGCAGCGAATCTGCAGCAGCAGTTCAGCGGATGCTGGCTTCCTGTTCATCACATCCGACACGATCGTCATCTGCTGATGTGCCGTTTTCCTGTGGCTATCCGGACCCAGGGAAAGTTTGTTAAAAACATCTGTGATTCTTATATTCTCCAAAAGATTACTGCAAAGATCAAATATGCTGCAAAAAACACATATACAAATTGCACAATATAAATGTTTTTTAATCATTTTCACAAAAAAATATACTAGCTGTTTGCACAATTTAAATAAAAATAATTTAAAAACAACAATCTTTAGTTTTTTACTTAATTGTCATTTACTCTCAATTGTGTTAAATCAAATGATTAAAATCGTGAAATGTTAAGTTAACATAAACCATTTGTGTTTGGATTACATGATTCATTTATGTTGCGCTGACTGAAACTAGGCATTAGATTACTATGCTTTGCATGGGGACGATCAGGAGAGTAAATGTTGAAATGAAGTGCTGTTTAATGTGTTTAGTAAAGGGGAAGCCCAGTTAACCATTATCTGACCTTGTGGTTAGGGCTGTGGGTGGCTATGTGACATAAATCTGATGTTCTTAATGAGCTCTAACTGAGCTAACGCCAATGAGGAGACGTTTTTTACTTGATCATTACTTGCATGCTACAAATGTTACACTTGGCATGTGAACAAGTGTTGTGTTGGCTATTCATTTTTATAAATAAAAAATTATAATAAATATTTTATTTTGAGGGTCAGCAATTTTACCCCTATCAAATAAACAATCATAGAACATGTATGTGTGAACATTTTATGTACATATATATATATATATATTGTTCCGCCTGCGGCGTGATGTCATAGTTCCTAGTCGGACCCATTTTAGTGACGGACCTGTTCGAGCAACAGCGCTGAAATCGTTCACGAGTCTGCTTCATAACAGACCTTGGTCAGATCTTTGTCTGTAAGTTATTATGCATCAGCTTTGTAATTTACTATGTGATGTACATGTTTACTTTCAGTAACGCATTTTATTACGTTCGTGAATGTTTCAGTTTTCTCGTTGAATGGCTTCTGTTGATGGCTGCAGTTTTTTGCTGATGCAATATTGTATCTGGCCACTAAGCGGCCTCGGCGCTACGTCTCATATTATTTAGTGGGTTAGCTTACTTCTGTTTATTCATATGGATAATGTGTATATCAGTGATTTTGGTGATACTGCGGATATCTGTTTAATGTCTATACATTAAGTACATCTGTAGTTTATTGTGTAGAAGTTTTGATATAGAGAATACTGTGTAATCTTGTTTGAGTTACTGGTTAACTTTATTGTATAAAAGACACTACAGATGTTACACATTTGTAATGTTTATTTTCCTTTTATTCTTTCAGTCTTACAAGACTTGATTGGAGAAAAACTTGAGAAATAAAACTGAGGAAGAAAAGAGATTGTAAGATAAAACATCAATCCTCAACAAGACTTCTGGAGTTTCTCTTCTTCATTGCTGTTAACTATCTGTCTAGCCGTACAAAGCAGACGTCGTACTGCGAGGGCAGAATAGTAAGAAGACAGTAATACACCAAGTTCATCACGAAGCAGTTCAACACTGATTCAGCATTGCTGACCCATCATCATCATCAAAGCAACCAAGATGGATGAACGGAGTACCACAGAAGAAATACATCAGTCCGTGGTGACTAGATCCATTGCTCAATCAAGTAGGAAATCTTCAACAGCAAGCTCTGCTGCACTCAGAGCTCGAGCCAGAGCAGAAACTGCCCGCATGCAGATTTCATTCGCTAAGAGGGAAGCGGAGATGATGGTTGAAGAGGCAACATTAAAAGCAAAAATGCACATTCTACAGAAAGAAAAGGAGGCAGCTACAGCCACCGCAGAAGAGGCAGTGTTTGTGGCTGCTGTGGAAAATGCAGAGATAGACTCTCGCCATGACATTGACTTACCACTCTCGCCGTCCAACGCTGCTCAACGAACAAGTGAGTACGTTTTACAACACAGCTGTGTTGCATCGGAACACGTATCTATGCACGCATACTCACAACCTGCAGTAGAAAAGGTCAAACAAGAAATAAGTAACCTAAGAATTGATGATCAAGATACTCACCTACGATTAGCTCCTAAAAATTTGAAATCTCAGCCAACAGTGAACACCACACAACATACTCCAGGAAACGTTACTCCTGTGCAAACACAGAAAAAGAGACATTCAGATCCACATGTAGATTCAACTTACCTGAGACAGCCTACACAGCAAAGGTGGAACCCTGACAACTCTGTAAAGCATACAGCAGCCACGACAGATGTCACAAAATACCTAATGCGAAGAGAAGTGGTCACATCTGGTTTAATGGAGTTCGATGACCACCCAGAGAATTATTGGGCGTGGAAAACTTCATTTCAAAGCGTCATTGATGAACTCACCTTATCTCCAAGAGAAGAGTTAGACCTCTTGATTAAATGGCTCGGCCCAGTGTCTAAGGAACAAGCAAAAAGAATCCGAGCCATACACAGCCACAACACAACTGCAGGGCTAAACATGGTTTGGCAAAGACTTGAAGAGACCTATGGAACTCCAGAGGCAGTTGAACATTCACTCCTGAAGAGGATAGAGGAATTCCCCAGAATCTCAAACAGAGACAATGTGAGATTAAGAGAGCTTGGAGACCTTTTGCTTCTTGAATATGCAAAAGAAGGAGGATACCTCCCTGGACTAGCATATCTTGATACGTCACGTGGAGTAAACCCCATATTAGAAAAGCTCCCATTTAGTCTCCAAGGAAAGTGGATTTCCCAAGGGTCAAAGTACAAAGAACACAACCATGTTCCCTACCCACCTTTCACCTTCTTTTCACAGTTTATTCGTTCTGAAGCTAAAACCAGAAATGACCCTAGCTTTATGATATCTCCAACTTATTACTCAGGTCCAACCAAGACAGAGAGACCCACAAGATACAACAACAAAGTACCAGTGTCTGTGAGGAAGACTGGTGTGTTTTCTGAAGCTAAAGCAGCTTTTACAGGCTCTGTTGAAAAGAGAGCTATAGATCCAGACCGCCTATGCCCCTTGCATAACAAACCTCACGCACTCAGAAAATGCCGCACCTTCCGCAGCAAACCTATAGAGGAGCGTAAAAGCTACCTTAAGGAGAAGAACATCTGTTTCAGGTGCTGCAGTTCAACCAAACATAGAGCAAAAGACTGTGATGAAGAAATAGTATGTAGAGAATGCGGCAGCAAGACTCACACATCAGCTTTACATTCTGGTCCAGCACCTTGGGTCTCAGAAGTTCCAGCAGATCAAGGCGAGGAGGAGGAGACCCACGAGACTCCTCCTGGAGTTCTCCCTGAAGTAACATCAAAATGCACAGAGGTTTGTGGGGGAAACACCAATGCCAAATCCTGCTGCAAAATATGTTTAGTTAAAGTCTACCCTGAAGACCATCCAGGAAAGGTAATCCAGACATATGTAGTGTTAGACGACCAGAGCAACCGTTCACTTGCTCGCCCTGAGTTCTTCAACCACTTTGGCCTCTATGACAAAGCATCTCCCTACACCTTAAAGACTTGCTCTGGTGTTATGGAAACCGCAGGGAGGAGAGCAACAAACTTTGTAGTGGAATCTTATGACGGAAAGATCAAGATCAAGCTTCCAACTCTCATTGAGTGTGAAATGATTCCGGACGACCGATCCGAAATCCCCACACCCGAAATAGCCCGCTACTTCCCCCATCTGAGACCTGTAGCAGATAAGATACCACCACTCAATGAAAACGCTCAGATCTTCATCCTGCTAGGAAGAGACATTTTACGAGTGCATAAAGTGAGGCAGCAGTATAACAGAGACCATGAAGATCCCTATGCCCAACGTCTTGATCTCGGGTGGGTTATCATTGGAGACGTTTGTCTGGACCGGGCTCACAAACCACCCAGTGTCAGAGTGTACAAGACACACACACTGCCTAATGGACGAACATCTATGTTAAGTCCCTGTCCTAACAAAATTCAAGTGAAAGAGACACTTAAGAGAAAAAACACTCACCAATCAAGAATTGTGGAATGCAGATTCCAAGGTGAAGAAACAGAAAAACTTGGAGCCACAGTCTTTAACAGTCACCCTGATGATGAAAAAGTAGCTCTGTCAGTTGATGATCAAACATTCCTGGACATCATGGACAAAGAGGTTTATATAGATCAAGCAAACAGCTGGGTAGCGCCACTGCCGTTCTGCAAACCCCGTCGCCATCTTCCAAACAACAGAGAGATGGCTCTGCGACGACTTTTATCTCTACGACGCACACTAGACAGACGCACAGACATGAAAGAACACTTCCTGGAGTTCATGAAAAAGGTATTTGAGAATGACCAAGCAGAACTAGCGAAAGAACTTGAGGAACATCAAGAAAGGTGGTACTTACCTCTATTCGGGGTCTATCATCCTCAAAAACCGAATCAAATTAGAGTGGTTTTTGATTCAAGCGCCAAACATGACGGTGTTTCACTGAATGACGTGCTGCTCAGTGGGCCAGACTTAAACAATACCCTGTTGGGTGTCTTAATCCGCTTCAGGAAAGAGAACATTGCAGTCACCGCTGATATTCAGCAGATGTTCTACGCGTTTGTTGTTCGAGAAGATCATCGTGATTATTTACGGTTCCTTTGGTATAAGGATAACGACTTAAACAGTAACATCACAGAATACAGAATGAAGGTGCACATATTTGGCAACAGCCCCTCACCATCAGTTGCCATTTATGGTCTAAGAAGAGCTGCACAAGAACATCAGGATGAATACGGCACAGACAGTAAGGAGTTCGTCATGAGGAACTTCTACGTGGACGACGGATTGACGTCAGTTCCGACAGAAGAGGAAGCAATCGATCTTCTAAAAAGGACTCAGAAAATGTTAGCAGCGTCGAACTTAAAACTCCACAAAATCGCTTCCAATAGCAGCAAGGTCATGACAGCATTCGCCTCCGAGGACCTTGCAAAAGACTTAAAAGACCTTAACTTTGGTGCAGATCCTCTCCCACTTCAGCGGAGTCTTGGACTGATATGGAATTTGGAGAGTGACAGTTTCAGTTTCCAAGTATCCCACGAAGAGAAACCATTCACAAAAAGAGGCATCTTATCTACGGTTCAGAGCCTCTATGATCCACTGGGCTTTGTGGCTCCCATCACAGTTCAAGGAAAAGCTCTAGTCAGAGAACTGTCATCCAAAGAATATGATTGGGATGATCCTCTGCCATCAGACAAGCAAGTGTCCTGGAAGTCGTGGAAAGAGTCTCTCCTGGAACTAGAGAAGCTACACATCAAAAGAAGGTATGTGCCTATCCCTCTTTCCTCATCTCAACGTCGAGAACTCTGTTTATTCTCTGACGCCTCCACACAGGCTATTGCTGCTGTAGCCTACTTGTGTGTCGCCAATGATGAAAACCAGTGCCACGTAGGATTCGTAATGGGCAAAGCGAAGTTGGCGCCGCATCCAGCCCATACAGTTCCACGTCTGGAGCTGTGTGCCGCAGTTCTGGCAGCTGAGATGGCAGACACTATCTGCAGTGAGATAGACATTGAGATGCATGACATGAGATTTTTCACTGATAGCAGGATTGTTCTCGGGTACATCCATAACACCTCCAGAAGATTTCATATGTATGTTGCCAACCGAGTCAATCGTATCAGGAAATCAAGTCATCCACAACAGTGGCAATATGTTGCCACCGACCAGAATCCGGCAGATCATGCCACTAGACCCATGTCTGTAGACATCCTTAGGTCCTCTAACTGGTTCTCAGGCCCTGGTTTCTTGAAGAACAGCAGTGATCCTCCAAAGAGCAACAGCTTTGACCTCGTTGATCCAGACCTCGATGCTGAAGTTCGGGCCTAAGTTGCTGTCAACTACACCAAGGCTATAGAGGGCCAGTTCTGAGCTCCACACATTTTGAACGATTTTCTAACTGGAAGAAACTACTACAGGCCATCACAAAACTTATTCAAGTAACGAGAACATACTCCAAAACTCACAAAGGGGATTTTGTTGATGCACGTTGGCAAGCTAAAACAGTCGTCATTCGTTGTGTCCAGCAAGAATTCTATGAAGAAGAGTTCAAATGTTTGAGACACGGAATTCAGCTCTCAAAAAAGAGTCAGCTTAGAAAGTTGAATCCTTTCATCGACGAGGATGGACTCCTGCGGATTGGAGGACGCCTTACCAACGCTGACTTACCAAGAGATGAGAGACATCCTGTCATTATGCCAAAAACTCATCATATCACAACTCTCATAGTGAGACATTACCATGAGGAAGTTTTTCATCAAGGTCGTCATTTTACTGAAGGCGCCATCCGGTCAGCAGGAGTGTGGATTGTAGGAGGTAAACGGCTGGTGTCTAGTGTCCTCCATAACTGTGTGACCTGCAAAAAACTGAGAGGGAGGTTAATGGAACAGAAAATGGCACCACTACCAGCGGACAGACTCACCTCAGAACCCCCTTTCACCCACGTCGGACTGGACGTCTTCGGACCATGGAGCATTGTCACTCGCCGCACTCATGGAGGTAGTGCTGAGAGTAAACGATGGGCTGTGTTATTCACATGCATGAGCACAAGAGCAACACATATAGAAGTGTTAGAATCCATGTCCACTTCGAGCTTTATAAATGCTTTACGCCGATTCTTTGCAATCCGTGGCTCATCCAAACAGCTTCGCTCTGACATGAGGCACAAACTTTATTGGGGCGTGCAAAGAGTTACAATTCAACACCAGTGATCCAGAACTGACAAGTTACCTTGATAAGCAGGGATGCACATGGACTTTCAACACTCCCCACTCATCCCATATGGGAGGTTGCTGGGAAAGACTGATAGGAGTAGCACGTCGGATTCTGGAAGGGATGTTGCTCCGGCCTGACTCAAACCGCCTCACACATGAAGTGTTGACTACATTGATGGCAGAAGTAATGGCCATTCTAAATGCCAGACCATTGATTCCAGTGTCAACTGACCCTGACAATCCTTCTATACTGACACCTGCAATGATCCTCACTCAAAAGATGACTCCGGTGACGGCGCCTCCAGGTGACTTTGATTATAAGGATCTTCACAAAAATCAGTGGAAACAAGTGCAGTGTTTGGCAGAGGTCTTCTGGAAACGATGGAGACAGGAGTATCTGGTTACTCTCCAGAAACGTCACAAGTGGACTGAATGCAAGCCAACCATACAAGTGGATGATGTGGTTCTGATGAAAGACAGTCAGGCTAAACGGAACGCTGGCCGATTGGACTTGTGGTAAAGACATTACCTAGCAAAGACAACAAAGTCCGCAAGGTTGAAGTAAAAGTTGTGAGCAAGGAACAACAAAAACCTACATCAGACCCATCTCAGAGCTTGTTTTTCTTATGTCTAAGGACTAAGTTTGATTAATTAACCTTTGAGTAATTAAGATGTAAATAGTGGTATGATATACCAGGCGAGGAGTGTTCCGCCTGCGGCGTGATGTCATAGTTCCTAGTCGGACCCATTTTAGTGACGGACCTGTTCGAGCAACAGCGCTGAAATCGTTAACGAGTCTGCTTCATAACAGACCTTGGTCAGATCTTTGTCTGTAAGTTATTATGCATCAGCTTTGTAATTTACTATGTGATGTACATGCTTACTTTCAGTAACGCATTTTATTACGTTCGTGAATGTTTCAGTTTTCTCGTGTTGCGCTTCTGTTGATGGCTGTAGTTTTTTGCTGATGCAATATTGTATCTGGGCCACTAAGGGGCCTCGGCGCTACGTCTCATATTATTTAGTGGGTTAGCTTACTTCTGTTTATTCATATGGATAATGTGTATATCAGTGATTTTGGTGATACTGCGGGATGTCTGTTTAATGTCTATACATTAAGTACATCTGTAGTTTATTGTGTAGAAGTTTTGATATAGAGAATACTGTGTAATCTTGTTTGAGTTACTGGTTAACTTTATTGTATAAAAGACACTACAGATGTTACACTTTTGTAATGTTTATTTTCCTTTTATTCTTTCAGTCTTACAAGACTTGATTGGAGAAAAACTTGAGAAATAAAACTGAGGAAGAAAAGAGATTGTAAGATAAAACATCAATCCTCAACAAGACTTCTGGAGTTTCTCTTCTTCATTGCTGTTAACTATCTGTCTAGCCGTACAAAGCAGACGTCGTACTGCGAGGGCAGAATAATATATATATATATATATATATATATATATATATATATATATATATATATATATATATATATAAACATATCTCTTTTACATGTTTAAAATAACTAATCATTACACAATAAAAGTGGTAATTTATTCAGAAATCAACATTCCCTTAAGCTTTTGATAGGCTATATTAAAGGTATATTATAATAATAACCTGCAAGTTTCAGAGTTTGAGCTAATCGCTACACATGGTTAGCATGTTACTGGACACATTCTTTATACATATGAAAATACACCAAATCACATGCAAAACACACACAAACCATAAGCCATCGTATTCATGCATTTATTAGCTCCGTGTTTCAGCTGTTGCCAATGTTTACAGCAGAGAGATGAGAATGAGGAAGTGTGCAGAACAGCGTCACCAGATTGCGCCGGAGTATTGTCATGTTGACTCCATACACACTGTCAAAAAAAGAGTACAAAATTGTACCTTTTAAGGTACAAGTGGCCTTCACTGGGGCGGTACCCTTAAGGGTACATTTCTGTACCTCTAAGTCTGGGGTAGCCAAGTTCAGTTCAGAGTTTATCTCCAACCCTTCTAAGCCACCACAATAAAAACGTGTGGCTCCCCAGCATGCTTTGCAGCATTAATTATATTGGTCATACTCATTCATAAGATCAGCTAATTAAGCCACTACATAATGATCATATTCTGACCATCAAGCAGCCGGCAGCATCTGATCATGTGTTCTCTGCTTTTCTAGCCATAGCAAACCCAGATACAGCAGTCAGAGAAACACTAACATTACAAAGTCATCCAACTGCCCAACTAAAGGAAACACTGATCACCATAATGGTGACATAAAAAAACTCTATTAATTCTCAATAAGTGCTTATGTAGATGTATAATAGAAATAAAATCAGTCTGTTAGTAATGTTTGAAGCTGGTAATGCTGTTTGTGGAGTTGTTTAATCCTCTGCTGAGATCTTCAGAGATTTAATGCCTTCTTTTATCTTCAGTTGATTTCATCTAAAGCTGTGGCTGAAGTCAGTTGTAGTTCTCGTGTTTCTCTTTCCTTTAGTGATTCTGCTTGTTATCGGCAGGTATTAACAGCAGGTGTTTATCATTAATGCTCAATCATCACTTAATTATCTCATTAACCTGATAACCGTCACGAGGACGGTGACGCACTGAAACTCTCTTTGCTTAAATTAGCTCAAAATTACTATCAGATGTAAGTAATTACCTTGACAAACTATACATCATTAAAAAGATCTAAGACTAAAGTTTAATTTTGTTACCTCTGTTTTATTCTCAAAGTCTTATAATGACCGTAATGTGTTAATATGTGCCAGGAGTTATGAATATGATCTTGGGCGTCGCTACCTTTTGATTGTAATATGCGCGTCATTTGCTCCCATTCATAAAAAAATCCTCCTTGGTCGTCATGAAGACACTCGACAAAACATCTTCCCTCAGGGTTTTTACTTCAAATGTGTGCAGATGTGGAGAAATATTGATAGATTCTCACATGTTTGAGTCAAATTTCTATACAGAGAAGTATTATTTATTCAATCTTTATCCAAAATCCGCGGATGTGTGATTATGAGCGCAGTAGACTGTGATATGCTGTGTTTTCAATTCATTCTGGCAGCCGGAGGGCGCTGGAAAGCTGTACTACTGAAAATTCACCCCTTATGGAACACATGAAGAACAGACACACCATGTGACATTCAGGAAGTATCTGACATTTCCAAAACAGCTTCCTGAGTTCTTTAGATCGCTATTTTATGCAGATAGACACGTTTTAAGACAATAAACACACAATCGCGGCAATATATGGTTGGTCTGTGTTCTTTATGCCATGTTGGGTGGTTTCATAATAGATGATATTTATAATGCAATGCTATTCCACATAGCTTTTAGCATTGTATATTTTCTGTCAGATTTTTTGACCCGAAGCTATATGAGATCACATATTGTTATATAAAACACTCGACTTATAAATTATAAAGTGATATGAAGCAAGTTTTGAATAAAACATGATTTTAATCGTATAAATTGTTGTTTTGCTGGTGTGCTAAGCTAACATGCTAGCTTGCCCTAGATGCACCTGCCACTGAGTAAATACTTTATTTTTATGAACATTTTCTAAATGTGAAACTATTGAAATGCTTATTTGGACGAAATGCATTCAATAGAGTCTCAGTGAGGGTAAAGTGAGAGGTTTGATTTAGAAATGAGGTTTGAATAGAACAGTTTGAATAGAGAATCGTTAGTAATTATAATGCAGACAAAAGAATAATAATTAGAGCCATAACCAGTCCGCAGAAGTGTGAATGTGTGTTGGGGAGACAAACTGAATGGGGCAGTTTGCACCTCTAAACAATAGAGGCAAAATAGAATGAAAGCTGAGAAGACATGGCAATAAACATCAGTTGATATTTTAGAGATATCTCAAAATAAAATCACATGAAACGATCTTGTAAAACGTTTAATAAAATTCAGAGTTTTAGACTGATCATCTTCAGATCTGAAACATAACATGGTCAGACTTGTGGCTTTAGCTGTAGTGCATTTCTAGATTTCTCCAAGGCCCACTTCAGTTTTATTTTCATAAAGATATTTCATACAAATAAATTTCTAATAACTTTACAAAACTTTGAAGCTTATTATAGCTTTTTTTTATTATAAAAAATATTATCATTTTGACTTTACAGTAAACTGCCAGGTGTCTGCTTTCAAATGAGACCATAATTATGCTTTTAGTGCAAAGGATTCACAAACTGTATTTGTTTTAGTCTGAGTATACATTTCTTAGGATTTTTTCAAAATTTAGAAATCAGCTTAACAGGTTATCTTCAACACTGATTTGGTGTTACTTTTTAACACTCTGAGTGTGGGCTCATAGTGGACTCATATAAACACCAGCAGTGTTCATTTAACACTGAGGATTTATAGGACCGAACTGAGGAAAACAACGGTATAATTGTACCCTAAGGACTAATTGTGTACCTTTAAAGGTAGAGTAATATGTTTTGTTCCCCAAGGAACAAAATTGTAACTCTACTGTATCTTTTTTTCTGAGACTGTAAAGAAATGGACTCACGTAAGATGATTGACAGCCTCACGTAAGATGATTGACAGCTCTACAGCGAATGAGAAAGCTGTGAGATCATTAGTGACGTGCAGCAGGACGTCAACAGACTCGCTCTTCAGAGAAAGAGCTCTTCAGATCAGCATAATTCAGTGAGTAATTCATAAAAATGTTATTGTGTATGATTAAATATTTTGTGAACATGTGTTGATAGATCTACATTTGTCAAAATATGTGCACGTTTTGACTAAGTGCCCAAACGGATGTTGTTTAGTACATGTATGCGATCAGAAATAAAATGGAGACGTGAATAACTTTTGATTCTTGTTGTTATTCCATTCAAAAAATTGTTCATAATGGACCGATTATAATTCACTGTATTACTGTAAATCATTAAACTGTTACACTGCCTTAGAAGTCTGTCTGAAATCAGTTTTGTGAGGTGCCTTCATGCACAAAACACTGCCTTACAATTCATTGTCTGATAAGGCAGCGAGGCCTTATCAGAGTCAGCTGAGTCAGCTGTCTAGGTTTTTGGACGCAGCCTTAGGCCCTGTCCCAAATGGGACACTTCATGTGCACTTTTGGTCTTGCGTGTCCGTTAAGTTCACAAGTCCCATTTGTCATTTAAAGGGGTACTTCAGCGTTGGGAAGATGAATCTGTATTTAAACTGGGTCATTAATGGGTCATTCATTTGGTGCTTTCTAGACTGAGAAAAGACAGAAAATGTATTTTTGTCTCATGGGGATGAAAGACTACAATTCCCAGAATGCTTCGCTGCCCTGTGAGGCCATTCCCAAAGCCACCGCTACTGGATTACTGATCACCACCGCATTCATCTTCATAAAATCAGTTCAGTTAGAGAACAGACACTACAATTAAAAACTGAACGTGTGTGTTCAATATATTGTGATTTAGCCGCTGAGTGAGTGTCACAAACGCAGCAGGAGTCAGATTACACTCATTGTGAATGAGCTGAGGTAAGAGCTCTCGTGATGAGAGCCGAGGGAAACGTGTGTTCAGTCTGGCGTGTTTTCAGTTCATGCCTTTGGAAGCTTAACTTTTAATAGGAATTAATTTGAGAAGTTAAAGACTCACTTTGCTCCGCCGGCCGCACCGTTACCATGAATGCCTGAGCCGAGCTGAGCTGTGAGTGTGATCTCACTCCCCATGTGCGAGTTGAAAACATGCAGAAATAGCTCCCTCTGCTGGCTGGAGTCTTTAGCCTCTGGCCAAAATTTTTACAGATGACGCAAATTGACGATATTTGATAGCCTGACGTGGTCATACTCAATTCTAGTCAGAAAATGAGTCTCCTCAGAAAAATGCTCCTTTGGGGTGTGATTATGGGGCGTGTTTCAACCCAACCAGGAAAGACATCAATTGGACACACCAACAACCAATCAGAGGATTTGAACAAATATAATCCAAGCCCCTTTGATGACGTGATGATTACGTTACTGTTGATCATCTGTCCGTCATCGTCTAAAGCCCGCCCTGATCAAGGCCAGACCGAACCACCCGACCTAAAAAGTTTGTGGCCGGGGCTAAGTTCGGCTGGCATCCAGGCTAGATATTTGCGTCACCAGTTATTTTTCCAGAAATAAAATGCATAAAACTCTCATCTCAGGGGAAATGAGAGGGGGGAGCACGATCATTAGAATATACTTCAGGATTTCTTCAGGTTAGTGTGTGAGGTCAGATGACGAGTGACAACGCAGGGAAAAAACAAAAACAAAACAGAGACGGATGATGGACGTAACGATACACAGCAAAAACTCCAGTGTTAAATTAACTCTCCTCAGAGTTTATTTGGCTCCACACTCAAGAGTGTTAAAAGTAACTCTGAAGAAGTGTTAAAGATAATGAGATAATTAAGAGATTAATTAAGTGATGATTGGCCATTAGTGAAGACACCTGATGATAACAAGCAGAATCACTGAAGGAAAGAGTCACCATTTTTAAGTCACCATTATGGAGATCAGTGTTTGCTTTAGTTGGAACATACATTTGGACAAAGAAAGCACAGAGAAAATATGTTCAGGAGTTAGTGATGATTTGATTAAATCACACAGTGTGTGGTCATTGAAAAGGTGTTCTGATAAATATTCCTCACAGAATATGAGCCAAGGCCAATGAGTCTCAGTTTGAAAAAATAATTAATCAGATCATTTTTCTTTCGATAAAAAACGAAAACGTGTCCAGCAGACCCGAACACCACACAAGGTTAATAGGCATTCATAAATAAACTGATACAGTGAGTCATTATGTAGATTAATAAACAATGCATAGGTACAATTTATTTTTAGCTATGTTAATAAAAAAAAAAAAAAAAAAAAGAAATATTAGTTGTATATAAAGCATAATTCAAAAAAGTACTATTCATATTTGGTGAAAAAAAAAAAAAACAGCAAAAAAAACAGCTATGTATGTGTGTTTAAACAATCCTCTGGTTATACTCAGAATCCTGGCAGCGGTGTTCTGGAAGGCATGTATGTGTGTACTTGTTTATTTTACATTGTATTACATATTTGACACGTGTCGCTCCGCCTACACCCAATTTCATTGGTTTATAATATAGCGAATCTTATTGGCGTAGACGCTTGCGGCTTGAGCATGCGCATTCCTTTATGTACGTCTTTAGAAATGATCTACCTACGACGAGCTACCTGCATCTGTGTGGGGAAACGACAAACATGCAGTAAAACTTTGGCTCTCGCTGTTGTTTTCGCTGCTTTTAAGGTGAGTTTAGTCCATAAAATCACACAAGTAATACACATTACTGTTCCTGACACTTTTCTTAACTTTAATTGAAACGATTCTATGTTATATTTACTTGATAGAAATGTAACGTTAGTGTCTTTGAAGAAGTAGATATGCAAAACAGAACTAACATTTTTTAAAAGAGGTAATTTAGGCTAACTATTGTTTTTGAACGTTTAATCACATTTTATGTTTAGATGAGAGGTTTTGATAGTTATGTAAAGGTTTTGCTGATAAATTTGTCAATGGATGATAGCAATAAGCACATTTATTTAACCTAACGGACCTCGCAGAGTGCGAAAATCCAAGTAGTTGAAACCTGTTCTGGTCTCTCATGGTAAACAAATATGGATAAAATGTTCTGTGATTTCAGGAGCGACAGAAAAAACCTCTACAACAAAGGAAAGCTTTAATACATTTAATAATATGAATGTGCATTATTGAAAGCCACTAAACTACGAATACAGTTTGTACACAAACACAGTAGATAATGCTGTACATGTAGCATTTATATAGCATCTATCCATAAACTGTAAGGTTTAGCCTTACAGAAATACAGATGGTGAACTGAAAAAGAACACCCAGAACACCCCAGCTTATTGTTGGAGAGGAGACAATCAGTTCTCTTTGTCAAAATAGTATTTATTGATGTCTTACTCTGGAAGCAGTCTCGTGCTAATATAATTACAGATCCTGCAACATCCATTTTTGGATTAAATCAATGCTTTGTTTATAATGAGGAGGATGTTTTAAGCTATGAAACTTGCAGAATGCAACAAATAACTTAATCACAACTACCTCAAGTGGCCAGTGAGTAATCCAACATTTTTTATCTTCTTTCTAGTTTCAGATGCTGCCATAGAACGGCACGAGAAGGCAACAGTTTGGTAGAACTGAGGTTCCAATATAAGAGTATGCACATGATATCCCAGTAGATGGCGTGTAACTGTATTACACCAACTGAGTGGCAAAAACACTGAGTGGCAGGATTGGTGTTCGGCATGAATGCTGCAAAAACAGCACAACACCCAAAACACATCTGGGAAAGGGTTAGGTACAAATAGATACAGTTGATTGCACATTCAACAATAAATCAGAGCAATCTTTGTACAACCTTCCGAAAGCTACAGAAAGACAAACAAATAAATTGCTGCTATTCGCAGAAACAACCTGAATCCAGACATCAGAACATTTTATGTTAGATATGTAAAATTTTGGGCTAAAATCATATACTAGGTCATATACTGTATTGACAACTCGCCAATTAAATATTTATATTTTTGTTAGCGTTTATTAAAAAATATCCATTGTAATGAGCATTGTGTTCTACAAAGGTGGATGGTTAAATAGACAAACCCAGTTTTTCTTCGAAAGCAAATGTGTACAGTGCAGAACTCTGAATTGTCTGGCTCATGGTAATAGCTAACAGCTATCCAAGTAAATTTAAAAATCTACACAAAATATAATTTAACAACCAGTATATACATTAATGTCCTCAACACTTTAATTTCACCAATAAATCCCAACTAGAAGTATGACCACACATCAAGTCAGATGTTATGTCTGAAATTCCTTATTGTTAACAATTTTTAAGCCTGGGTAATATGACGATTATATAATCATCTGGATTTAGAGCTACCTAAACTGTATTTATAGTATTTGTTTAGCAGATAAAGTGTTCACAGTCTTTGCTTTATATGATTCCCCGGCATCGGAATCAGGTACATATAAATGTCTGAAAGTCCAATTCCTGGCCAAACACTGGTTCTTTGGCGAGTTGTAATAATCACTGTTGAATCCAAATACATTTAATTTATTTCAGGAAAAAAGAAGCTTGTTTTGCTCCCCTTTCTGCAATTTCTCTTATTAAAGTAAGCCCTGCTCCAGAATGTTTTGCCACTTAGTCCAGCTGAGGGTCGTGTCCCAACGGGAAAGTGACACCAGCGCACACCCTCTATTAAAGAAAAGAGACTGGCCTATTGCAAATCCAAGTTTACATTAAAGCTTTGTATTTTGAGTTAAAGTCTATTTGTGTCTGGATTTGCAAAATTTTATTTTTTTGTGCAGTTAAGTTTATATATGCTCTCTGTACTTTTACTTTTTGTTAACATCAATAAAAATCACAAACTATTGTTGTTCAGCATGTGTTCTCTGCAGACAAATTTTGATTTTATCCATTGGGTCAACATTTTTGCATTGTCTGGAAAATATGAAATTTTGACTTTTTCATTACAAATTTAATGATGTTTATAAAATGAAAATATTTACATATATGGAGGCACACTTATGTAAAATATATTAAACAGCTGCATTAATATATAATTCAAAAGATTTACATATATAGAAAACTAATATATTAACATATAATAGAAATTAAAATATGCACATATATTGCAAATTATTGTATTAACATATGTATAGCTAAACTTATTCACACATAAAGGAAATAAAAAATATTAATAAGGTGCCAATCTATTTTGATTTAAGTAATTTTAATAAATGAAAATCTATTATTAATATTCCACACGGTGTAACTTCTTTGTGGGTATTTATGTGCTCAAATGCGTATTGCAATAAATGTTTCTATCACTTCTCTTCTTGGTATTTACTGCAAGTCCTCGGGTAGTGTTGCACAGATTTACAGGAGTGAAAATTATTTTCATCCCGTTTGTACACAGATTATAGCATGCACAATGCGAGGGTAGATAAATAAATGGATTTTTAATATCTAATTTGTCACATGTTAACCCGTTGACACTTAGCTATTTAGTCCTACAATAAAATATGGACCTTTAAAACTATAAATTCATAGCCCCACATATTTTATTAACAGGGAAATACTTTATACCGCTTTAGCACTTTATACAATTGGACAACAATCTCGTTTAAACGATTGATCATGCTTTAAACTAAAATTAGCCGTTTGTGTTCGGAGGTGTCCAATACTACAGTTAATAATTAATTATCATTTGCGTAAAATCCGGGTTTGTGCTGATCCACCGAACCTGATGAAGAAGCCAAATGTTAAACAGATTTATAGCCTTAATTATGCCGGAGGTACCGTCACCAAGCGCTCGTTTTTGCGTTTTGTTTCATTTAAAACAATATATGAATCTATTCCGTGTGGTTCATTCATAAAATCGCACATTAAGGAATGCGCATGCGCAGGCTTGAAGCGTCTACGCCAATAAGACTTGTTGTATTGTAAACCAATGAAATTGCATGTGGGCGGAGCGACACGTGTCGCCCCACCCCAATGTGTCGCCCCGCCCCATCGTCCAGACTGCACTCTGGGGTACTTGCATAACTTTGCTTAGTGGGTACTAAATTATGTTTTTGGAAAATGTAAAAATGCAGAATGTTTCCTGTGATGGGTAAGTTTAGGGGCAGGGGCAGTGTAGGGGGATAAAATGTACAGTTTGTATAGTGTAAAATCCATTACATCTATGGATAGTCCCCACAATACACAAAAACCTAACGTGTGTGTGTGTAAAGATGTCGTTAGCCACACTCAAAAAAATGAACTTATGACGCTGTTCACTTTATTTAAGCAATTCAAATTGATTTAACACCATTATATCAGGTTTCTGGTTCAAATGTAATTGATTCATGTTAAACTGACTTAAAACCGTTACTCTTTGACATAAATTGATGTGTTTATTTTGAAATAACATGATTCAATCAAGTAAGCTGAACAAACAGGACTTTCACTTCACATTATGCTTTGCAAATGGGCTGAATTTGGAGAGTAAATTCTTAAATAAAGTGCTATTTTATGCATTTCTAATGAGATAAGAAAATGGAGAGACTTTTTAATGTTTAATGTTTTATGTTGGTATTTAAAAGTTTGTGTTATGTTCGTGTTTTTGGACGTTATCATTGTGGTGAAGTGTAGAGCGTGTGCTTGACATCTACATAACTCCAGACACATGATGCGTATTCTGGACACCATTCTCTGGTTTGCACCCGATGGCAACACAGCGCCACGGCTTGTAATGCCACGGTCGCAAAGGGGGGTGATGGTAATGTATGCCCACAACACACCATGTGCTGGACACCACGGCACCAGAGCCACGTATGACACACTGAAACAGGTGGCATATGGGCCTGGGATGCATCAAGATGCGGCAGAGTATGTTAGAGAATGGCTAGTTCGCTGCCATTTCCAACCAGCAAACCCGAACCACAGAGCCCCACTGCAACACAGAGGGACCACGTTCCCATGGTCAAACCTACAAATCGACCGGGTAGAACCCCTGCCCAGGTCCACAAAAGGCAAAAAGTACTTTCTCACAGTGGTGTGCCAGTTTACCAAGTGGGTGGAGTGTCAACCAGCACCCAACGACACCGCCCAGACCACGGCATACCACCTGATGAATCACATCTTTTTCCTGTCAAGATTGCCACTGAGAATCAACTCAGACAGAGGCATCCACTTCACTACTGAGGCCATGCAACAGATCTGGAAATGCACACAAACGCAAAGGGGGGGGAGGAGCCCAAGCCCTCTGCCTAACCCTCTGCCTTTTGAGAAAGAAGGCCTTTAACGAACACAAGGCCGTCTCTGAAGGGATTCTCAAAACCCCAATGACTTTGAACTTTGAAACAGAGAAACCAAAGTGGATCACCAGAAGGCACCCAGCCTGGCCACAATGCGAGGCACCCTCTGGAAAAGTTCCTAGTCAGCATAGGACATAAAAGTGTCAAGATGCACAGTCCATCTTCCTAGGCAGGAGACCTAAAGGACTGACTGGCCATTGCGAGGAACATGGTTCCACCCAGGGCTGCAGAAAGCCCACAGCACACCTGCACCACACAAACGGACTTCTGGATGACAGGTGACGCACCGTCAGGGCACCTGCTGCCTCGGCACCTGCTGCACAAGCACAGAGACCTGAACTTGGCTACTGTCTGCCTTATCTGCCGTGGAACGACCATCACTCCAGGAGACACAAACAACTGGAGCCTAACATGGCTATGGTGTGTCTGATCTTCCTGAATCTTTGATATCGCTCATTGTTGTCCATAGGAGGGACAACAACTAGCGAAAGGGGGGATTATGTAGCGACTCAGGCGAATCAAACACACAATCGCCAGTTACATTTAACAAATATGTTTTGAAAGTTGTGCTTGGTGGCAGACCTTCCCCCAACACAACAGAGAAAGATTCTTCGTTACCCTGGAAACCATCTGATAAGATGTTTTATGGCTCAAAAGAATTTGGCCACAGAAAAGTGCAGGAAGAGTGTCTTATACACAAAGAGTTTAAGACACAGAGCTTTTGCCTCAAATTATAGACAAACCATCTATAAATGAACATGCACCCCAGGACATTATATGTAAACACATAACTGTTTTGTAAAATGTTTCTTCTGTATGGTATTTTGCATCTTTTTTATCTTTGTCTTAACAAATTACTAGTTCAGATAACCTCATATGTGTCATGTCTCCTATCAAATTAATGCTCACTTCACGACTTACACTTCCATGTATATCACTTATTCAGAAAATGCAGTGTGTGTTTGTTGCATTAATTAGAGTATGAATGAGACCCACTGATTCGAGTGAAACAAAGAGCCATAAAATCTGCTGAGGAATTTCCCGCCTGGAAATCCCAACAATCTCATTGGTTAAGTCTAACCCTGGAGGGTGGGACTACTTCCAGACCTTAAAAGACCAGTGGAGACAATCTTCTCTCTCTTCTCTTCTCTCGCTGGCTGAACCAACAAGTCCCCCCCCCCCCCCCAAGCAGGGAGGGGCTCCAGACACCGAGCCATGTGCTGTGTGGGACCAGAAACCGAGGCCCACCACACTATGGGGCCAACAGGCCTCATCTCTTCCAAAAATCTTCTCTTCTACAATCCGATCTTCAACAACACGAAGCACCGCTAGAGAAAAGCTGCTTCCCTCCCGACCTCGGAAAGAACCACCGAACGCGCAGAAATACACACACACACAAGCGAGAAGCCAAAACGAAACCAAAAAGAATGCAAGTATTCTTCTTCTTATAAATTCAAACTTCTGTAAAGAGGGTGTGTTATTTTCCCGTTGGGACAAGTTAACTCCGTGAAGGTCGTATTTGATGAACTGAAGGAAAGCTGCTTCTTACCCCCCCCCACTCTCTTTGTCTCTCTCTCTCTCTCATCTCTCTCTTTTATCTCTCTCTAACTTCAGTCTATTCATTATTCTCTTTTATGTATTCTTTCGTTAATATCTATACTTCTACTCTCTTGATGCATATTTAGTATGTACTTTCTGTGTGAATTGTAGTGTTATTTTTAGTCTGTGTTTATTAAACCTCCAAAGGACATTTAATGAGTTGAATCTGTTGTTCTCCCACATACACAAAGTCAATGAAACTTGCGATCTAACGTTACCTAACTGCTTATGCTACTATGTTAGTAAAGTAAACTGTATGACCATTTGAAATATTGAACTTGTCCTGATCAGTAAAGTTAATGTTTCTTATGCGCTCGTAAAGCAGTAATCCCTTATTGAGAATTGATTTGAAAAGTCTATAACTAATTTGCAGGACAAACTTAGTAGGATAATTTCAAGCAATTTCATAAAGGGTTACTTGTATTTAATTAAACAATTTTCCCTATCGGAAAATTTTAATACGTAATGAACAACTGGCAAATTATATTCATAAATTCATGAATATTGAATATTAAATCCCTTTTGAGTTAATTATTCCCCGAGATATTAAACTCATAAGTCATTGTTGTTACATAGGTAAGAATGAGAAATACTAACGTAAATTTTGATATTTAACTTGGTGAGACAAATAATAACTAACTGAATTAGTAAATCAAAGAAAAACAAAACAAACAATAACTGGAAGAAATTAACAGTTATAATAAAGTCTAGATGTAAATAATTTTTTATGAGGCAGATATAGATTTGACTTTGTGTGTGAAGATCAAATCTATGTGAATGCATTTAGCTGTGGCTATGTGTGTATCATGCCCCAAACATGGTGAGGAGGGTTTACAATTGTGATGTAAATTTGGTCCTGTCGAACAGGCAGCCAGCTGAGAATGTGAGTGAGGTGTGGTTGGCTCAACATCTCCCCCCACCAATGTTTGTGTTAGAGAGCATGATAAAGTGCAAAAGTCAGAGTGACTGAATCCTGCTGTGATGAAAACATTTTCATGGTTAATGCAATTGTAAATTACACTGTAGCCAAAATGGCAATTCTATGCTCCTGTACATGGTTTTACTCCAGCTATATGGAAAATAGCAGAGTTTTCCACTTAGGAGACAAACAAATTCAACATAGAAACACATGAAACTTAAAATTGCTTTACAATTCAAGTACTAAAGTTATTCCAATTTTCACAAGATACGTGGCCTAGAATGGATAGTATCTACAACCTTTATCCTAAGTGTTTCATACAACACTTACAGTAAAGCAATCATGTGTTTTAAAGAATAAACTTAACCAGTCTATGTGTATTTATTAACACAAACAACTATAATATGTGTTCAATGCACACAATGCGTTGGTACAATTACACATTTGAAAATACAAACAGGATCATTGCAATTTGGATATTAAACTAATAAACTCACTGCTGTTAGGCTGCTAGCCCACTAGCCAGTGAGGTTAATAGTTGAAGGCCTTGCATGAACAATGCAGTTAACTCACTGAGAGTTTTACCTGCAAATGAGCGATAATCTTTGCCCTTAGAAAGGAATTTCCTATCTTTCTGAAAGTAAGGTGGAGGTCGACCTCGGCCCAGTGACCAGCATTTTACCTCTGAATGGCCTATTTTCTGACAGGAACTGCAAAACCTGTTCTCTTTGCCATAGGTTTGTCTGCTATGTTCTCCTGGAGTTGGAGGATTTTTATGACTCTCTAATGCTTGAACACGAAGCGTACTGGTACATGACTCTGCGCTATTGCCGTGCTGCATCACCTTAAGAACTGAAATAGGCACACTTCCTTGAGTTGCACATGCATTTTCTGAACTAAACGTTTCAGATTCATTAGATTGAACATGCGTTTTAGTCCCATCGCTGTTAAGCGTTTTGGAGATGGACTTTTCAGCTATTAGCTTAGCCTTGAGATCTGCAATGGTCTCCTTGTGATTTTTACACTTCTCAGTCAGGGCTAACTGATCAGCTAGTAATTTATCTAGCTGTGCTTGAAGATATTGAATCTTTGCCTCAGACTTTTCTGCTTCAGCATTTTTAGAATCAATTGCTTTACATTTAGCCTCTAGACTTGATAATAGAAATGGTGTCACAACATTATGTAGCCTTTTACAACTTATGAAGTTTAAAGCCTCAATTATTTCACCATGTTTTGATTTCTTTTGGTGTTTGCCAATTATGTCCCACCATTTAAGCATTTTATCATCTGAACTGTTGATTCCAATATCCTCTTTCTTAAGTTTGGACAAGATAGGCTCAACTTTTTCGCTCCATAAAGCAAACAATATCTCACTTTTATCAAAAATGTTCCCTTCCATCCCGAGGTGATATTCTGAATATTCTCGGATTGTACAGTAATGGGACTATTGAAGCTGTTTAAAACCTTCTTCTTGGATGAAGTTCTGTTTCATGCAATTCATAAACAATGAAAACAGACTTACCCAATCCTTAGTCAGAAGGCCAGCTTTAATCCAAACACAAGATCAATTGTGGAAAAATGTCCTTATTCTGATGAATTTCAGAAAATTCACTGAAAGGGATCCCGGGTTTTCGGCACCATCTGTAAGGGTGGATCCCGGGTTTCGGCACCATCTGTAAGGGTGGATCGCCTACAGTGGTTCTGACTGCAGGGTTGCCGAACGACTAAAGAAACGTTTTCAGCTTGATGGTAGAAAACTGTACATTTCTTGTCTATAACCACCCACTGCAACTTATACCAACGACGGAAATAAGCGCAGTTACAATAGCAAAATATGTGGGAGAGCGTTGCTTTAATGTGGCTATATTGTATTGCAATAGGGAGCACTTGAAAGTCAATACCAAATCAAAACTAGTTAGCAAATCATTTATAATTGAAAGAATTTAATGACAAAATCCGGTTATGGTTACACTTAAAATAGTTACAAAATAGATGAATGAGATGATAAAAACTTATACCATTAATCGTACCCAGCATGTGTAGAATGTTACCTGAGAGATAGGGAGCGATAGGGAGAGATAGAGAGAGATAGAAAGATAGAAAGAGAGAGAGAGAGCAAAGAGAAGAGCCAAAGAAGGCCCTAGAAGAGACAGCCAGAGAAAAAGACAGCGTCAGAGGAAAGAGACCCCCAGAGAAAAAGAGAGAGACCGTCAGAGGAAGAAGACCCAGAGAAAAGACCTCGAGCAACAGTTGCAATCTTCTTTTATACATCCCTTGACCATGTGACTGAAACCCTGAGACCTTCAAACTGACCAGTCAGACCAGACTTCCCCCACTGTACTACAGGTGTGGCACCATTTGGCCTACAGGCCCTCAACATCTCTTTGTCTTTAGGAATCCCAAACAGCCCCACTGATAAGAGAGAGGGGGGTGGAACACAGTAAAACAAATGTCTTTGTTCAAAGAAAAATATCAAATATCTTTGATTATTTTAGATTATTTCAGGTATACTGGCAGGAGTGGGTGGGGCTTTGAATGTGATTATGCCTGTGGCAACCAATAAACACACAGGTGCCAGAATTATGCCAATAGTAATATACAAATCATAACCATAGCCAATGAAAACCATCAATAATGCACCCGTTAAAGGAATAATAAGTATAATGATGGGGATTATGATGTAACATTATGATGTAACAAAATACGAGCAGAGATCAGCGGATATTTCAGAGTCAGAACTCCCTCCAGAGCCACCAGCTGTTGCAGGTAAAGCCCACAGACTTTCAGACAATAAAACACAAGGAATGTAATGAAGTTAAAGACACTGATAAATCTAAGAAATATTGTCACTATATATGGATAGATGAGCAGTTGCAACAGGTCACAGAGGAGGAGGAGGATGATGAAGGCTGAGATCCGGCCTCTGGTCTTTCTCTGACGATGCACAAAATAAAAAGCCCAAATCAGACACGGCACTCCCACACACAGAGCAGTGATGAAGAAGATGGACAGTGATTTCATAGGGTCTTGTGGACTTAACAGACACGCGAGACCAAAAGTGCACATGAAGTGTCCCATTTGGGACAGGGCCTAAGGCTGCGTCCGAAAACCGTTAATAAAGTCAAGAGCCCTACTAAAGCAAACACTGATCTCCATAATGGTGACTTAAAAATGGTGACTCTTTCCTTCAGTGATTCTGCTTGTTATCATCACATGTCTTCACTAATGGCCAATCATCACTTAATTAATCTCTTAATTATCTCATTACCTTTAACACTTCTTCAGAGTTACTTTTAACACTCTTGAGTGTGGAGCCAAATAAACTCTGAGGAGAGTTAATTTAACACTGGAGTTTTTGCTGTGTGGGGAATTCTGGGAATGTCAATTTACGTTTTTTCACTGTTAATTACACAATGCCCTATTCTTTTTCACGTCGTAAAACTGTAAATTTAACGGTATTTTACTGTAAAATATAAATAAACCATTTTTAACCGTAATTACCACATTTTAAACCTTTAAATTATATGCTGCTGTCCCGTAAAATCTTTAACGTTACTGCCGTAATTTTTACGGTAAAGTTCTGGCAACCACAGCTGCCGGTTTTTTACCGTAAATTTTATGGGGATCTGTATAAAGTGTACACTGTAAAAAAAACTACAAAAAACTGTTATTTTTACAGGAAAATGCTGGCAGCTGTGGTTACCAGAGAATTATGAAACTATGCGCACTATGAAATTGAAAATTAGGCGGACAAGTACAAGTCTGTGTTCGAGGAGGCACAGTTTTTTTTTTAATTATTAAAAATAAATAGAAAACCAGTAAGTATTACATTAAAATGTAAAGCATAAGATTTATGTATGTAAACTGCATATACATTTTCAATGCATTTGGATTATTTTTACAGAGACAAATTAATAAACTGAAGGTGATTGATATATGCCAGTTATACGTAAATGAAACAGTTAGGAATTATGTAAAAGTACACAGAAAAACGCCCATGTTAAATTAACACTTCCTAGTGTTTATGTGTGTGCTCACTACTGAGTTAAAGTACCATTGAAGCAGTGTTGAAGTTAATGAGATAATTAAGAGATGATTGAGCATTAATGATGAACACCTGATGATAATGAGCAGAATCACTGAAGGAAAGAGAACCACGAGAACTACAACTGACTTCAGCCACAGCTTTAGATGAAATCAACTGAAGATAAAAGAAGACATTAAATCTCTGAAGATCTCATCAGAGGATTAAACAACTCCACAAACAGCATTACCAGCTTCACACATTACCAACCAGACTGATTTTATTGTTGTAATTTCTGTTTTAATTAAAATAATAGTTTTATTTGAAGTCACCATGATGGTGAGCAGTGTTTGCTTTAGTTGGGCTCTTGACTCTCCAACATTAGTTTTCTGGCTGCTTTAACTGTGTTTGTAAAGCACTTTGGTTATGGCATGGAAAGCCAGAAACCATGGCCAGGTGATTTGGCTCTTTAATGATGATTATATAATCATCATGTAGTGGCTGAATTGCTAACTCATTCAGATTCTAATGCTCTGGTTATAGAGGTAATGTGTTAATTGTGTAATAAAAGCCATGTGGTTTACATTATTACCTCATGCATCGTCGTGGCAATCAAACAATTTGCAGGACCAAAAATAAGTTTAATATATGACATTATGTAGAGAAAACACAGACATCCAGAATCAGTGTGTGCATCTCTACAATGGTGACAAAAAAAATAAAAAAAATAATCACAATTCAGATGCATAATTTATTCATGCCGCAATGCATGCTGGGACCCATGGGAGAGTTTTGATTGGTGGTACCCAGCATGCACTGCAGCATGAAGTTTTCATTGATTGTCACCATTGTTGAGATTCATACACTGATTCTTGATATCTGTTTGTGTCTGATAAGTGCCATAGATTAAACCTTTTGTGCACTATTTGTTTGTTTTTTTACATTCTGAATATTAGATTGCCACAACAGGGCTCATGCTATAGAATCAACTGGCCACTATTATGATAAAACAAAATTAATAACACATAAACAGAGTCTTAGATTCTGAACAAGACCAGTGATCACTAGATGATGATTATATAATCATGAACAAAGAGACAAATCATCTGACCATGTTTCTGCTTGGCTTTCCATGCTGTAACAAAAGTGCTTTATAAACACAGTTAAAGCAGCCAGAAAACTAATGTTGGAAAGTCAAGGGTCAAGAGCCCAACTAAAGCAAACACTGCTCACTATCATGATGACTTCAAATAAAACTATTATTTTCAATAAAACATCAACATCCACAGAAATAAAGTCAGTCTGGTTAGTAATGTGTGAAGCTTGTAATGCTGTTTGTGGAGTTGTTTAAGACTATGTGCTAAATTACTAGAGAATAGTGGCACCATCTCAAGAATGATGGATGCCATCCTTCTTCAATAGGTCAGGTCTGCCCCAAAAACTTTTCCAATTGTCTATGAACCCTATGTTATTTTGTGGACACCGATTAGACAATCAGCCATTGAGTGACTTAGCTCTAAAACAAATGAATGTCCCTTTTGCTATAGACACACACCTAATGGATTATTAGGAGCACCACACTAATACTGTGTTTGATCTCATTTTGCCTTCAAGGGATCCCCTGGTGTTGAGACTTGTATGGCTTAATATAACATAAATGATGTCTCTTACTGAATTATGTAGTAGAAAACCCATGAAAGATCTACGTTATTTTAAAAAATCGATTTTATATTTGGACCATGGGCGGCGCCATTTTGTTTGTGTTCTAGGTTGATGACGTAGATTGGTTGAACTCCTCAATCAGCTGGCGTTACCCGTAGTTATTTTTACCACAACGCAACTCGAAAATTGTTTCAGAGTTAAACAAAACCAATGAATTGCTTTGTAATTGTACTTAAAACACACTCAAACATACATGTGCACACAAACTCACCTACACAAGTCACAAACAGATTGGCGGGCGCGCACACACACCTGACAGACTGCGCTGTCTCAATCGAGATGTTGGGCTGCTCAGTCTCCACGACAGGGGCTGAATCTGAAATCGACCCCCTATACCTTGAAATAGGGCATTATTTGAAGGGACGGCCATTTGTAGTGTTGTCCGACACCATAGGGACATGTTCAAGTGCAGTCATTCAGTCTCACGTTCACCGCAATAACGAGTGTACAGCCGATTTACACACAACAGCTGTCCGACTTCACGCACTCGATCGTCTTCATTAACTCCTTCAAGTTGTATTAGTGAACAAAAGTAGAGAAAGTAATTTGTGTCTTAAAAGTGAAAGTTTAAAGATTGAGGTTAATTCACTGAGCGTGCTCAAACTTTAATGCACAAACTAATCCCATGCATCACCAAAACATCCTGCCTCTCTTCCTCACGTTAACTTAACCCATCATCCTACCTAGATATTTCCCTCTGCTGTTCACATTAGGCATTACAGTTAATCTACTGCATATCAACAGTCTATCTATGATATCAACACAGGGAATAGTGATGTATGCGCGCACGCAGTGCGTGTGTGTTTGCGCCGATCTGTTCGCGCCTCATATGTGTGTGTGTGTGTGTGTGTGTGTGTGTTCGCGCCGATCTGTTGGGGTGTGTGTGAGTCTGTGTGAGCGAGAGAGTTTGTGTCCACATGTATGTTTGGGTGCGTGAAGTCGGACAGCTGTTGTAAATCGGCTGTACACTGCGGTGCAACGTGAGACTGAATGACTGCACTCGAACATGTCCACTATGACGTCGGACAACACTACAAATGGCCGTCCCTTCAAATAATGCCCTATTTCAGGGTATAGGGGGTCGATTTCGGATTCAGCCCCTGTCATGGAGACTGAGCAGCCCAACGATTGACACAACGCAGTCTGTCAGGTGTGTGTGCCCGGCCGCCGATCTGTTTGTGTAGGTGAGTTTGTGTGCACATGTATGTTTGAGTGTGTTTTAAGTACAATTACAAAGCAATTCATTGGTTTTGTTTAACTCTGAAACAATTTTCGAGTTGCGTTGTGGTAAAAATAGCTACGGGTAACGCCAGCTGATTGAGGAGTTCAACCAATCAACCATCAACCTAGAACGCAAACAAAATGGCGCCGCCCATGGTCCAAATATAAAATCGATTTTTTAAATAACGTAGATCTTTCATGGGTTTTCTACTACATAATTCAGTAAGAGACATCATTTATGTTATATTAAGCCATACAAGTCTCAACACCAGGGGATCCCTTTCAGAACTGCCTTAATTTTACATCGTATTTATTCAACAAGGTGCTGAAAGCATTCTTTAGAAATGTTGGCCCATATTGATAGGATAGCATCTTGCAGTTGATGGAGATTTGTGGGATGCACATCCAGGGCACGAAGCTCCCGTTCTACCACATCCCAAAGATGCTCTATTGGGTTGAGATCTGGTGACTGTGGGGCCATTTTAGTACAGTGAACTCATTGTCATGTTCAAGAAACCAATTTGAAATTATTCAAGCTTTGTGACATGGTGCATTATCCTGCTGGAAGTAGCCTTCAGAGGATGGGTACATGGTGGTCATAAAGGGATGGACATGGTCAGAACAATGCTCAGGTAGGCCGTGGCATTTAAACGATGCCCAATTGGCACTAATGGGCCTAAAGTGTGCCAAGAAAACATCCCCCACACCATTACACCACCACCACCAACCTGCACAGTGGTAACAACCCAGCCAACACACCCATGTGGGGCCCAAAGGGGTTGCACATGGGCTGATATCTGGGGCCCACCTGGGCTAGCCAACTGGGACCCAGCCAATTTTGTCCTCAGTTTCCATGGAGAACTGCATGGGTGGGTTAGCCCATATGGGTTGATGATGGGTCTCTTAATGTGCTCATATTGGTAACCCAGGTCGTACCCATTTGGGGTCTACATGGGTCTGCCCATATGGGTTAATGACTGGACCCAGATAGGATTTATGTAGCGCTCTTATGGGCCACAACGGCCCATATATATATATATATATATATATATATATATATATATATATATATATATATATATATATATATATATATATATATATATATATTAGGGGTGTAACGGTTCACAAAATTCACGGTTCGGTTCGATACGATCCACTGGTGTCACGGTTCGGTTCGGTACGGTTCGGTATGTTTTAGATACAGCAAAAAGAAAAAATTGGCAGAAATTACCTTTTTTATTATTATTTTATTAAAACTAACAAAGTATGATTTTTTTGTTGTTGTGTGATTTTACCCATCTTCTATGTAGTTACAGGAATAAGACATTAGCTCTTTACATTAGCGTGTGCGGTGTGTGTGTGCGTTGCAGGAGCCCCACACCCTGTAGTGCTTTACATATGCAACAGCGGATCAGTTGCGGACTGCAAACGCAGCATATCACTAACACAGCATTTATTCATTATTTTTTATTTAAAATCCAAAAGTTTTTACTGAACATGCCTCGTCAGAATTCCAATTTTCTTTGTTTACTCTTTAATAGAAGTCAGGTTACGGAGCCTACTACATTTAAACAACATTTTATTAAATTCATTTATTCATATTTATATACTTTAGATTTAGCTCACACAAGTGGCAAAACATTTAAACATAGTTTATAGCCTTAAATCACAAACATTTTAAATTAGAAACTTACAATAGTCTATTCAAAAACAGCCGACTCTAGTCTTTACTTTCGTTTTTACACCCTTTTAAAAGAAATCCTGCAGGTCAAAAAGAACTTTGCTTTTCACCTCCAAGAAAGTACGAGTGCTCTCCATTATGGCACATTTTTTTTAACCTAAATGCCAGGTAAGGTGTCGTTTTGTTGCTTTACTTGAGAAAAAAAAGGCCATGTGTTGACTTTGAAACAAGAGTATATTTTAAATGAGATGCATCTGTGGTGAAATTACTAGATTTTCGCGTCAGTACATGTTTATTTTAATGCGAACAATGTTCTACCACTTTAATGCAGCAACGCAGCGCAGCAAAAATAGACTCGGTACGAAAACGATCCGTGCACTGCTGCAGACGCAACGCTCCTGGAACGGACTGACGGACAGCACCCGCGTGCAGTTTGAAAGCTGTCATCCGTTAACATGGGTACGGAAAAAAATACGCACCGCACACGCACTGCAGACGGAGTATGTGTGAAACGGGCGTTAGGTCTCATATCCGCGGCTATAAATGGACCACTCGCCGCGGTGATGTCTTTTGCCATTTGAATAAGTTGGAAATGTCTGTCTAAATGCTGCGGGAATAGTTTGTGGGATAGTTTGTGGCTGTTTCTCCTTTTTATCGTCTTGTTGTCGGCGTAAAGACAACAAGATCGTCTTGTTGTCGGTTTTGATTGACATGACATTATTCCCGCTGCTGTACCATCAGCAAATGCGACATACCGTTGTTTTTTAATCCATCAATCTTGCCAACACCATCATAGCTTGCCAAGAATCCAAAATTCACCCAAACACCAGACCTGTTGGTTATTGGAGGATCTTCTATTTCTGGTTTGTTAAACGCAATAGTCATTTTGCCACGAGCATTCAGCGCGTAGCCTACTGAGTAAGCGAGCACCTGACTGAGCAGCCTAAAACATATTTGGTGTTTTTTTTTTTCTTTCACTTCGGCGGTGTCAGGGGCATTGGCTGTTATGTCGTTTTGGTTATTGGGCTACCTTGTTGAACGCATATTATTATATTTCACACACTTTTTTATTTTCCAAATCTAATTAATTAGTCCAAGAACCGCTCGGTACATAATGCGTACCGCATACCGAACCGAAAGCCTCGTACCGAACGGTTCAATACGAATACGCGTATCGTTACACCCCTAATATATATATATATATATATATATATATATATATATATATATATATATATATATATATATATATATATATATATATATATGGGCAAGCATAGTTTCTGTTTGGGTTATCTTATAGTGAACCCCGTAATACAAACATTACATGCAATCCTCTAAACCAGTGTTTTTTAACCTGTCCTGGATGACCCCCAGCCCTGCACATTTTGTATGTCTCCCTTATCAGACACACCAATTTAGTTTTACCATCTCTACTTGCGAGCTGATGAGTTGAATCAGGTGTGAAAAATGATGGAGACACAAAATGTGCAGGGCTGCTGGTCCTCCAGGACAGGTTTAAAAAACACAGCTGTAAACTACACTAAAATGTTAGTTATTCAACAGAAACCAGTAGTTCATGCTATATTTTATCACGCAAGGGTTATTATTTTTTTTTTGAAAATGACTAAATTACATTTACAACTTTATATGACAAAAGTACCACAAAAAAAAAGCTCCTGACAAACATAATTTGACAAAACTTGTATTGTTTATATACGCATATCTGTACACAAAGTTTATGCATTTCACAGACAAAACAAAGAAAAAAACAGCGCAGTTCCTCACTTCCCTGTCGTCGCTCGCCCAACGGCTCTTTAAAAAAGTTCGAAATTATGAACCATTGTGTGACTTTTTTTAAATTCTCTTTTTCACATGTAAAGCCTTTTGATGCCCCACATCTAGTTGATCTTCATGAAATGCTCAGCAGGGTCAGACAAAAACAGATGGTGAAGAAACAACACAAACTGCAAAATAATTAAGAATTATGGTGAAGATTTAAGTGTGAAAACATCAGAAACCCTTAAAACCTAGTTCACACTGCCTGATTTTTGCCCCGATTTTGACTCACCGACAGGACCGTATCTGGACCAGTCGGCGATTGAAACTCCTGCTGTGTGAACTGCGTTCTGACTGAAAATTACATCTGCGATGACCGGCATGACAGAGTGAGATACAACGGGAGCTTCAGGGAGGAGTTATAGAGCAGAATATCAGTATTTTAATAGATATATTTACAATTATCAAACAGAAACAAAGGCCAAACATTTGCACATCCAGCCACAGCAGCAGCACATTACAACATTATTTATTTACCTCAAACTGTCTTTGCAGAACTCCTCTGTCTTTCCAACAATTTCTTCCGCCATAATCTTTTTTCTTTTTCTCCACAAATCAGCTTACATACAATTTGAAGCAAACTTTTTGCAGTTTATCATTTTTAATAACAATTCCAAGTCTTGCGGGAGAACTCTGGTCTGACGCACGTGTGATCTCGCCTTGTTTACTTGTCACACCGCACGTGTAGTTGGGAAACGTAGTTTGCGCACCTGAGAGAGAGAGGCGATTCTTCCTCTTGTTCAGTCATGCAGTGTGAACTCCTCTATCGTCAAACCATCGTGCAGTGTGTGGACAGCAGTGACTGAATGATACCCCAAACACTCATGCAGTGTGAAAAGAGCAGTGACCCAAGAGTTTGAAAATCATGCAGTCTGAACTAGGCTTTAGCCTCCAGCACCACCGGTTTCCAGAACTTCAACCTACCTGGAGTCCAGAAGTAAAGGTGTCAGGATCTCAGAGACCTCAGTTAGCTAAAAAATCCTAACAAAAATGACCCACTTAATAAGAATCACAATGTGTGTGGCTGTGTTTGTAAAATACTCGGTTATGGTTTCAAACCTGTCTTGGAGTACCACCAGCCCAGCAGATTTTGTATGTCTCCCTATATCTGACACAGGTTTCAGGTTTTGCAATCTCTACTAATGAGCTCATGAGTTGAATCATGTGTGACAGATGAGGGAGACATACAAAATGTGTTAAGTATAAAGTGAAGATCCTGCTGTAACCTATTAACAAGGACTCAGTATTACACCCTTCAGAAGACATTCCAACTTATTTGGAACAGTGTTCTAAAGGGTATATTTTGTGCAATTGTTATTTGAATGAGCACTAAATAAAAAAGGGGAAAAAGCACAGGCAGCCATTACTAATCGGAAACTAGTGGTTCTGTGCCTAAATAAAATGTATTAAATATTTATTCAAAATTAAACATTTGAGAATGGAAATATTTCACTCAATGTGTACACTTTTATAATAAAAGCTAAAATTGTCCCTGTATGGCACTGTGATCACAAAATAAACTTCTTTTTTACTTTTATATGGCAGAACATTTGGTAAAATTGCTATTGTGTTGGAATTTTTAGATTTTGATATTTAGATTAAAGTCACATTAATTGTGTTCAAGTGTCAAAATAACAATATATTTTTTTTCAAGGGTGGATATTTGTGTACTATCTACCCATGTAATCAGCCTTTGGAATTGACTGTGTTTGCACTTGTCTTGACTGTGAATGCCCACTCTGTACCCCTAGCCCATGTTTAATCCACGTGGACCCCACATACTAAACCATTAAACTTGTTTGGCACATCTGTAAGACAAGCTTAACGTGTTCTTTTTAATCGTTTTTTTTTTTCTTTCTTTCTTTTCAGTAACTAAAAGTACAGCCATGGAGGACAATTATGACAGTGATCTCTTCATCACTACCACAAGTTATGCTGATTTTTATTATAACATTGAAAAGCCTTCTAATCCAAATTCACGCTATGATATCAGACTTTTTAATTTGTGCATCGTCAGAGAAAGACCAGAGGCCGGATCTCAACCTTCATCATCCTCCTCCTCCTCTGTGACCTGTTGCAACTGCTCATGTATCCATATATAGTGACAATATTTCTTAGTTTTATCAGTTTCTTTGACTTCATTTCATTCCTTGGGCTCTATTGTCTGAAAGTCTGTGGGCTTCACCTGCAACAGCTGGTGGCTCTGGAGGGAGTTCTGACTCTGAAATATCCGATGATCTCTGCTCGTATTTTCTCAGCCCCCTGTTACATCATAATCTCCATCATTATACTTATTATTCCTTTAACGTGTGTATTATTGATGGTTTTCAGTGGCCAAGTTTATGGTTTGTATATTTATATTGGCATAATTCTGACACCTGTGTGTTTATTGGTTGGCACAGGCATAATCACATTCAAAGCCCCGCCCACTCCTGCCAGTACACCTGTCACTGAGAACAGACCAGGTGCAATGCTGTTTCTTGTCTCCACAGTTAACTTAGTTGTGCTCTATATCCCAAATGTGTTGATTAACTGTATCCCTCTCTATGACACATCTTGGTTTAGGATGTCTTTCTGCTTGTTGAGTTTGACAGTGATTTCAGAGCCTCTCCTGTGTGTGCTGGTCTGCAGAGAGAATCTCAACACTCAGACAAATCAACCACACATAGAGCTCAACTCCGCACAGACGTCAGTCTGAACTGAACATCCAGCAGAGAATTGTTTAAACACACATAGGCCCCGATCACACAGAACGCGTTTTTGCAGCGAGAGGCGCCTTTTTTGAATGGATTTTGGTTGGCAGAGAGCGCGCTGCTTATGCGCCCTGGGCGCCTCGCGTTTAAACCGCTTGCTGCGCCTCACGCTTTTGAAGGAACGCTCTGAGCGCATGAAGTTGAAAAAAATGTCAGCTCTGAGTGGAAAAGCGTGCAACGTCATCGCGCTTATTTTCTGTTGTCCAATCAAATGAATGAAGAGGCGGGCCTTCCGTTGTGTTGACCGTTACATTGATTTGACTGACAGTACAGGTGATTCGGGGGTTGCCTAGAAACATTAAAGCGCACTGCTCTTTTTTGAATGAAAATACGCCGACCAAAAAAGGGAGTGAAGTGCGCCTTGCGTTTTCGAACCTGAAAAATGCGTTCGGTGTGATCGGGGCCATACATAGCTTTGTATTTTTGCTGTGCGCTTTTTTTTCATAAAATGTAATATGAATGGAACTGTTTTTAATTATGCTTTAATACAGCTAATATGTCTGTAAAATATTCTTATTAATATAGTTAGAAATAAACTTTACCTGTGTTTATTAATCTACATAATGACTGACTGTATCAGTTTAACGCATTGATGAATGACTATTAAAAACATTCTCAGACTCATTCACTTCATGCATCTGTGTATCTGCATGTATATATGCTTATTGTATGTATGTGTAAAATGTCATTAGAGTTTAGCAAGACTTAGAAAACCTGTGATTGCCTCAAATTTAACAAGTAAATTAGTTAATCATATTTGAGAATAAATATCAAGTCAAGTAACCTTTATTTATATAGCGATTTTTAGAAAGCAGCTTCTAAGTTGTTAACAGGAAAAAAATGCAACAGAATTTGATTCAGCTGTACAGTCGTTCTGGAGAAAACGGTGATGTTATTCAGCTCAGTTCAATTATCATATAATGCGGGCAGATCGGTAATATTGTTGAAATGGAAGTGGGCCCCAACTGAGCAAGCCAAAGGCGACAGTGGCAAGGAACCAAAATTCCCTCAGGGCCAGAATGGAAGAAATAAACCTTGGGAGAAACCAGCCTCAGTCGGGATGGCAGATCTCCTCTGGCCGATGAACAAACAGTGTATGATGTTTGTTATGGCAACATTGCAGGTCTTAAGTCATATTAGGTAAATATATATTCGTAAGATAATTTGAAAGATTTGAGTTGTCTTGACGGAGACAGGTTTATTGAGGATATCATGTCGATGCGGCATTTATAGGGGGAGTTTAATTTTAAATTTAAAGCAAATTTAAAAGTACTGCCCACATTGACACTATCACCAAAATTAACATTAAAGAGGTGTGTAAACTCGCAAGTACGATGTCAAAGGCAATATTTTTCTCTGGTCCCCTCCCTGTTAAAAGGAGTGATGAAATAGTTAGCAGATTATCATCACTCAATGGCTGGTTGTCTAAGGGGTATCTGCAAAATAACATATGGTTCATAGACAATTGGAAAAGTTTTTGGGGCAGACCTGACCTATTGAAGATAGAGAGCATTCATCCCTCCTGGGCTGGTGCTGCTCTTCTCTCTAGTAATTTGGCACATAGTCTTAGAGCTAAACCTTGACTCACTGGGGCCCAGGTCAGGAAGCAGACAAACTGGCTAAACCAACCGTCTGCTAGCTGTCTCACGTCACCCGAGTCAGCTAATTCCCAGCACATAGAGACGCATTTGCCTAGATATTATCACATAGAGACTGTGTCTGTTCCCCGATTTAGTAAATACAAAAAAACATCAAAACCATCAAAACCATTCAACAGTAAAAATGTAATTGATGTCCAACAAATAAACAGCAGATATAATACAGACGAACAATTGATAAAGCTTGGGTTGCTGAATATTCGATCCCTTTCGCCAAAAGCGCTTATTGTTAATGATATGATTATAGATCATAACCTAGATGTGCTGTGTTTGACAGAAACCTGGCTAAAGCCTGACGACTACATTACTTTAAATGAGTCCACCCCCCAAGATTATTGTTATAAACACGAGCCACATCTGAAAGGTAAAGGGGGAGGTGTTGCTGTAATTTATATCTTCAGTATTACTCAGAAGTCTAGTTTCAAATATAATTCCTTTGAAGTTTTGGTGCTTTATGTAACTTTGTGTAGTGTAAATGATAAATCCCGTTTGACATTTGTGTTGGCTACAGTATACAGGCCACCAGGGCACCATACAGACTTTATCAAAGAATTTGCTGATTTTATATCAGATTTAGTAATGGCTGCAGATAAAGTACTAATTGTTGGTGATTTTAATATCCATGTTGACAATGAAAAAGACGCATTAGTATTGCCATTCAGAGACATTCTAAACTCTATTGGATATACAGGACCCACTCATCGCCATAATCATACTTTAGATCTAATAATGTCACATGGAGCAAATGTCGATAGTAACTCTACATGTAGGCTAATCAAGCATGTTGAGATTGAGTAATTGGACTTGCAGGAGGCCTCATCATCAATCTGTCTTCCACTTCTGTGTTGTTAGATGTCCTTGGACCAAGGAGTAGCATGTGTTTCTATTAAACTGTAGCTCATACACCAACAATGACTGATGTTTTGGCCGTAAAAGGTACAGTAAATCTGTTTGAGAAAAAAATTAGGGAAAAACACACATTTTGTATCTGATCAATTATTAATGATTAATAGATTGTTGGCGTTTTAACTTTTGGTAAAGGAAAATACACATCAAGTCTTGTACTTGTACTTGAGTACAGATTTTCAGTACTCTTTCCACCACTGCCTGTTATGCACACAACACCTAATTAGGCTCAATCATAATGAAGCCAGCAAAGCAGTTAAGTTTATTATTTGGTCAGGGAGTTCTTAGGGCATCTGTAAGGGGCCTGTATGCAAAGGCCTTGTTTCACTGAGCGGCAATGGCACCACACTGCTGTGTTCCCCAGTGCACCTCATTGCACAGGAAAAAATCATACAGAGGACAAACCTTTCATCATTTCCCAGAAGATAAGAAACTAAATCGAGAATGGATAAAAAATATCAGAAGGGATTCTTGTCGTAATTTCTGCACTTTACTGCAGACAAAGTTTAAAATACTCAAGCAATAGCAAGACTGGGACATGTCAAGTCAGCTTTATTTAGCGCTTTATTTAACGCTTTTACAATTGTTCCAAAGCAGCTTCACGGTGTTAAACAGGACAATATTGCAACAAAATGTGATTTGGCTGTAGTCATTCTGGAGAAAACGGTGATGTTATCAGCTTATTTTAATTTATCATATAGTGTCAATGTGGGCAGATCAGTATTATAGTTGATACAGTTAATTTACATGTGGGAGATATGTGTATATATAAGCTACTGGATCTTCATATATGTAAAATAAAATGCCCATTTATCTAAATAATAAAGTACAATTGTATTACACATGGATGATGTATTTCATAACTTTACTATTGGTCAGAACATCAGAAAGAAATAAGTCATTCAAAAACATTGATAGGCATACTGGTCTAGGTTTGCAAAGGTAACTATGTACATTTATTGGTATGGAGGAATAGAAATGGCCTGCTTGTATTAATGCATTACATGATTTTGTTACACACACTGCAGGCAGAAAGTGAGTGGCACAGAATGCTGCTACTGATTAGTACCGTATCGGAGTCCAACTTCCGGGTTTGTGTACCCCTCAACGGGGTTAGAATTTTCAAAATGGCCGCCAGGTGAATAAGGCGAATAGAGACCCTGGTAAGGCCTGAGCGGGACATAATCTTCTGGGATGATCAGGGCAGGGCTGGACTGGGGCTAAAATTCGGCTCTGGCATACCCAGCACATCCGGCCCATGAGTTCCCCGTGAATGTTTTATACTTCACATTTCAACCAGATGATCCTACAGTCAGTGTTTGTATCGCTGCCTGTCTGACAGACATTTCTGACTGGATGAAGGAGCATCATCTTAAACTCAATCTTGCAAAGACAGAATTACTTGTTTTCTCAACCAACCCAGCACTTCATCAAAATTTCTCCATTCAGCTTGGTTCATCGACCATATCTCCATCAAGGACAGCCAGAAACCTTGGAGTTGTGATTGATGACCAGTTAAACTTCACTGACCACATTACTGCAACAGCCCGGTCCTGCAGATTTGCTTTATACAACATGAGAAAGATTAGACCCTTCCTATCAGAACAGGCTGAACAACTCCTGGTTCAAGCTCTTGTTCTCTCCAGACTGGACTATTGTAATGCTCTTCTGGCTGGGCTTCCAGCATGCACTATCAAACCCTTGCAGCTGATCCAGAATGCAGCGGCGAGAGTGGTCTTTAATGAGCCGAAGAGAGCGCATGTTACGCCTCTCTTCATTAGACTGCACTGGTTGCCAATGGCTGCTCGCATCAAATTCAAGGCACTAGTTCTCGCCTACAAAACAACCACTGGCTCTGCACCAATATACCTAAACTCACTTGTTCAGACTTACACACCCTCCAGAAGCTTGCGTTCTGCGAGCGAGCGGCGGCTCATGGTTCCACCCCAAAGAGGCATGAAATCGCTCTCACAGACATTTTCCTGGACCGTTCCCACCTGGTGGAACGACCTGCCGGTCTCAATTCGTGCTGCCGAGTCTGTAGCCATTTTTAAAAAACATCTTAAGACACATCTTTTCCAATTGCACTTGACCAATACAGAATAGCACTTACTGATCACCACAGCAACGACCAAAAAGCGCACACTCCTGGATCATATCTACGTCTCTCCGGATTTGTGCCTTCAGGCGGGTATGTTACATAGTTATCATAACTATCAAAATCCAGTGTTCTGTATTTTGCGTACGTGAGTTTCTGTTGTAGATGGCTATTGCTGCGCGTTTAGCTAGAATACAAAACCAACCCACTGGGCCACTGAATCTGCATTAACGACAACAGCTGGGGCAACAGCCTTAGTCCTAATGGGTTGTTATCATAGCTATCAAAATCCAGTGTTCGGCATTTTGCGTATGTGAATTTTTGTTGTAGATGTCTAAAAAAAAAAAAAAAATGGTGTACTGTGCTAATTAATTGAGATTTCTTACAGCTCTTACAGGTTGTTGGCCTTGTCTGTTTCGTTGCTTCTATTACTCTCCCCTTTTTTGTAAGTCGCTTTGGATAAAAGCGTCTGCTAAAGGATTAAATGTTAAATGTTTTTGCTGGGTTGGGCCCTTAAATGGGAATATATAAATAAAACTAGGATAAGGACAAATAATGATAGATATTATCGAATTTGCTACAAATGCAGATAAACTTAATATTGCTTTTTTGTCACACAAAAATGCCCTTGGCAGTAAAGCACTGATGATTTTGAGCTAGGATACAGTAAAGTAAATTTACTGCTTTTAAATGCTGTCAGCATTTACTCATTCTCGTGTCCTTCCAAACCTGTATGACTTCCGTGGAACACAAAAGATGTTTTGAAGAATGTTGGCAACTAACCCATTTTGGTTAGGCTACCATTTGAATATTGTATGAACAAAAAACAGACTCAAATTATTTTATTTTATGTTACACAGAAATAAATTCATTCAGGTTTGGAATGACATTAGGGTGAGTAAATGATCACATTTTTCAAGAGTTAACACATCATTTAAGTAAGACACTGATATCTATCTTTCATGAGGCTATTACATTTCATTAAATCTATTAAAGAAAGTTAATACAACTTTTAAAGAGGAAAAAAATCTTTGTCCTTAATTCATGGGATCCAGACTTTAAAGCTGTTTTATAGACTGTAGTTTAACTGTATGCCAGTTTCATTTAAATGTAAGATCATGGTAGTCACAGTGTAAAAAACATAGACTGTACAAACCTTGCGCCTCATTATATGGCGATATGGTTTCTAAAACTATACAAAACATATATAATAAACCATTATATTTGTAAGTAAAAAAATTAAATAAAAAAAAATTAAACACCTGTAGAAAATACGAAAACAGCCTCTATAAAAGTAATTTATATTCTGCAATATTAATTTAAGTAATATAGCAAAATTTTTAATAAATGTTTCTTCCAAAACACCATATTTCTTCGCTGTTAGCAACAATGTAAGTTGTGGTTCTGCTAAAGTGAAATGTTTGTGTGTATTGCCGTTTTCCACTATACCTCATCATTAACACATGCTCGCGGCTGTTTTCAGCTGATTCAACACAGAACCTGTAATGTTCCCATATCATACGATTGTATAAAACAAAATTCGGAGTCAAAGTGCTGTATAGAGCAGCATTTAAACACAGCGTGCGTTCGTCAGCGGCTGCGTTGTGCGGATATTCTCCTTTGCAGATCCATGCGCTTAAATACTAATAAATAAATAAATAAATAGATCAAAAAAACACCTAATATGGAGGGGAGGTCTCTCTTGCTTCGGCTTGGCAATTCAGAAGACAAACCAATGGGCCGCTGTCGCTGCATGTTGTCAGTGGTACAAAAAAAAAAAAAAATTCTCTCAAAAACACTACCGGCCCCAAAGTGTGTCGGCCCACCGGGCAAATGCCCGGTATGCCAGATTACCAGTCCAGCCCTGGATCAGGGCATATTTCCTGTTCCTCGTCTCCAACGCTCCAGCGATCCCGTGTCTCAGGCCCTGTCCCTTCATGTGCCCTTTCGGTCTTGTGGACTTACAATGGCTGTTGCGTGCGCGTGTCCGTTGAGTCCACGAGACCGCAGGGTGTCCCATTTTACATCTCAGAAATGTGCTCACGAGCACCCCCTTTGCGGCCGTTATGCGCACTTCAGCCGAGTCCGCACTGGTGCGAGCTACGCAGAGGACTTCTTCCCGGCAGTCAAAGCGGCATTACGTCGTGAAAGTGCGGACTCAGAGGAAGACCGTGAGGGTTTTGGGTGTCATTTGAGACAGGGCCAGAGTCTGCCATTCTCCCAGCCATCTACATCAAGACGTATCGTATTATCCTTTGTCATTCTGCCCGGATCCTATCTCCTCATTATCCAACCCTGCCATACTCATCCTGGTCCATTGTCCTGGTCCAAACTCTGTGTCTCCAGTTCTCCGAATCATCTCTGCCACGACTGAATTTTGAATTAATGTATTTTTTGGAAAGATATTTTTTAAAAATATATATTTGAATTAAATTGCTTTTTAAAGATCATCTTTGTCGTTCAATTTAAAATTGAACAACAAAAATTATCTTTAAAAAACAATTTAAATGTCACAACATACCGGTAAACAAATCAAAAATATATTTTTAAAAAATCTCTGAAAAAAAACCATCTCTCCAAAAAATACTTTAATACAAAATTGTTACATAGTACAACAAACATAATCTTTAAAAAAAAAAAAAAAGTCACAACATACCGGTAAATAAATCAAATATATATTTTTGAAAAACATCTCTCCAAAAAATACATTAATACAAAATACACTCATGTGTCTGTGGTGGACACTTTTTCTCTTTGGGCTCTTGCAGCCCTCTCCCCTCTACGGTCATGTGCTCCGGTAAACCACTTCCCCAACGCCATTTCCACTTCTTTAGATTCTACATCAGATTAAACAGCAGAAACCAAAAATACAGACCACTGTACAATCTGTGTTATTTTTCTGGCAACATAATATTTCAACGTACCTCAATTTGTGAATGTCTGATATGAAGTTCTCCTTGAAGTCACAGCAGCAGTGCTTTCTGAATCGACTGTTAACATTTTGAGCGTGACACAAGGCCTTTGCATTCAGGCCCCTTACAGATGTCCTAAGAACTGCCTGACCAAATAACAACTAAATACAGTAACATTCGTAAAGTAAAGGATATGTGAGAGAATTAACAAACTTAACTGCTTTGCTGGCTTCATTATGATTGAGCCTAATTAGGTGTTGTGTGCATAACAGGCAGTGGTGGAAAGAGTACTGAAAATCTGTAGTCAAGTACAAGTACAAGACTTGATGACTTGATGTGTATATTCCTTTACCAAAAGTTAAAACACCAACAATATATTAATCATTAATAATTGATAAGATACAAAACAAGTGTTTTTCCCTTATTTTTTCTCAAAAAGATTTACTGTACCTTTTACAGTCAAAACATCAGTCATTGTTGGTGTATGAGCTACAGCTTAATAGAAATACATGCTACTCCTTGGTCCAAGGACATCTAACAACACAGAAGTGGAAGACAGATTGATGATGAGGCCTCCTGCAAGTCCAATTACTCAATCTCAACATGCTTGATTAGCCTACATGTAGAGTTACTACAAGTTACTGATAATTATACAGTAAGTAATTACATAACTCAATAGGCCTACATAGTTGCTTTGTGCCTCTGCCATGCAGGACCCATGTTAAAACACAACTTAGCACATAAATATGCCATGCATTGGACCCATATATGCATTTCCAGAACAAACCCATCCGGCCATCCCCACTCAACCAATAAATGTGTCATGCAAGACCCATGTATGTGTTCCCAGATCAAACACATGCCCACTTGGTCCATAAACAAACCATGCAGAGCCCATATATGTGTTCCCAGTTCAAACCCATGCCTACTTGGCTTATAAAAAGTCTATGCAGGAGCCATATATGCATTCCCAGATCAAACCCATGCCCAATTGGCCCATGCCTGTCCCTTATGGGACTCATGTAATCAGCTCATATGGGCTTCCTTCCTTACTCATGCTACAAAGCCTACATGGGACCCGCTGATTTCACCCAGTCAAAGCTCATGCCCACTCAGTAACCATGGAACCATTGTTAAGTAACCATTGCTGGCTGGTCTTGACCCACTGGGGCCCAGGTTAGGAAGCAGACAAACTGTAATCAGCTTAAGTAATTAAATAATTACATTCCTTTAAAGTGTTGGTGCTTTCTGTAACGCTGTGTAGTGTAAATGATAAATCCCGTTTGACATTTGTGTTGGCTACAGTATACAGGCCACCAGGGCACCATACAGACTTTATCAAAGAATTTGCTGATTTTCTATCAGATTTAGTACTGGCTGCAGATAAAGTATTAATTGTTGGTGATTTTAATATCCATGTAGACAATGAAAAAGATGTATTGGGATTGGCATTTAAAGACATTCTAAACTCTATCTAGAGTTATGGGTTCTGCACACTGTGCGATTTTTCAAAATCCTTTGCGAATGTCCCTTGTCAGACTGTACGAACATGATCGCCATCTCACACTGTAAGATCTCAGTTGACATCAATGTCAGACTGCACGATAGTTAAGGCGCGCTAAAAACGGACGCGCGCAAGAAAACTCACCCAGAGTTTTATATCATCAATGAATGACGCGTTCAGTGACAGTGACAGTGAGCTGCATTACACGCGGGACTGAAATGCTGGCTACAAAAAAATCTCTAGCTCTCGTTTTGGTCATAGTTTGTCTTGAAAAACGGAGATATTTGACTGTCGTCGTAGGAGAAGTCACACTGCAGGATTGTGTGCCAAATCTTCTGACACTGCCAGAATTTCGTCTGAGGTAAAATTTGATCGCAGCGCTCATTAATCGGCTGCCGGTGAACATGTCAAACTAACGACCAAAGACGTCAGATTTTAGCCTAGGATCTGAGGAATCTTTTAGGATTTGCTAAATTTGTCCCAGACGGCCAAATCGTGGCCAAAATCGCACCCGACTTTAGACAACACGTATCAGGACCCACTTATCGCCGCAATCATTCTTTAGATCTAATAATGTCACATGGAATAAATGAGTTTGTTTACATGCACATTCTAAAGCTGATTATGCCTAATAAGCGGACAATGAACATGGTCATGTAAAGGCGGTAACCCATTTTCTTTTATCAGAGTAAGGTCATAAACGGCATGAGCATAAATCTTTGGGGACAGGGAGTTTTTTGCCTCTTACCTCTCACCCCGATTTCGCATTGCATGTAAATGCATTAACCTGCTTTCTGTCAGCTTATTGAAGTGCGCATGTGTGATAGGTGACAAAAATGCAAATTTAGAGCAGATTTAAATACATCCAGACAGAGCGAGCGTTTTGCATTAAATAAGGACATACATCACAAACTTTTAAGACCCAGAAAATTGTAAGATGTGTTCTCATCTCATGCAGCAGAAGTAGAAGAGGTTCAGTCAAAACGCTGCATCTGAAACTGATGAGGGATAATATGAGCCGTAAATCTCCCGCTGACACGCTTTATTTAACATCACAACTGAAGTAACATTTGGAATACTCTGAGTCAGATACAAACATTATTATTTTTGACGTCACTACAAGGGAATAACCTGTATTATTAATAAAGTCATGTACAAGCGGTTTACTTGCATTGTCAATTTACTGGTTTGCATGAAAACATAAGCTGATATTTGTGAGTTATCAGCTTACTGATGTGCATGTTAACCAATGTTGATACCGCTGAAAGTCTGCAGCAAACGATTGACATCTCAGATAATTGCCTATACTAAATTTAGCTAAGGTTGCAAAGCCGTCCCCTCGCTTCAAATATGCTGCGACTATAGATTGCTTTGTACATAATCTTCCTCATCAGTTCTCAGCATTACAGATAGCTTAGAAGAACTTGATGTTGCAACAGAAACTATTGACTCTCTCTTTACTAGCACTTTAGACATAGTTGCTCCCCGGCACAAGATTAAAGAAAATAATCCAACGCCATGGTACAATGAGCACAATCGGCCCTTAAAACAGCAGCCAGAAAAATGGAGCGCAGCTGGAAGAAAACAAAACTGGAGTCTTTCGCAATGTGTGGAAAGAGAGCATGATTGCATACAGAAAGGCCATAAAAACTGCTAGATCTGCTTATTTAGGGGTGGCAGTGGCTTAGCGGTTCAGGTTGTCTACAAACCAGAAGGTTGGTGGTTCAAACCCTGGTTCCATCTGACAAAGTGTCAAGGTGTCCATGAGCAAGACACCTAACCCCAGCTGCTCCCGACGAGCTGGATGGTGCCTTACATAGCTGACATCGCCATCATTGTATGAATGGGTAAATGTGAGGTAAAAATGTAATGTGCTTTGGATAGCCATAGGGTCTGATGAAAGCGCTATATAAATGCAGTCCATTTACCATTTCTCAACTCTTTTAGAAGAAAACAAACACAACACTAGGTATTTATTCGATACAGTGGGTAAATTAACAAAAAATTAAGCTTCAACTTCTGATGTGTGTCAACACCACAGCAGTAATGATTTTATTAACTTCTTTACTAGTAAGATTAATAATATTAGTAATAAAATCATAACCATGCAGCCGTCCACTACAGTATCACTTCAGACATAGCATTGTAGTGTCACTGAGGAAAAATTACACTCATTCACTGCTATACAGTGGTGGAATGTAACAAAGTACTTTGTTACTTTACTTAAGTACATTTTTCACATATCTGTTCTTTACTTAAGTAGAATCAATAGTGCCTTACGAAAGGAACATATATTTACCAATATATTTTCTTGAAATATATTTTAATATATGGAATAATATATTGATGGTATTATAAAATATATTATATATTCATGCAATATATTGCAAAATATACAAATGATTGCTGCTTTCAATATATTGCAATATATTGGAAAATATAAATATTAAATCCCATATATGTGAATATATTGCATGATATTTTCAAATATATTGCAATATATTTTTGTTTCCTAAGGGCATACTTTTGACTTTTACTTTGTTACATTTTGCAGCAAATATTTTACTTTCTACTCCAATACATTTCTACAATGCTTTGTTACATTTTCTGATCAGTTTCAGGGTTTGAGATTAAAGATTGTATAGATATTTAATGGATAATAATAGCCTTTACTGTTTAAAATGAACTGATGGACGCCGTTGAGGCTCACGCAGCCTCTCAAGGAGAAAGGGAAACATATCAGTCCTGCTCACACAGAGAAACTCAGTCACATACTGCAGTAAAATACTAATAGTATACTAGAAAAGGCTGTGTCTTCATTATGTTCCTTTTTAGAAAGAAATTGTATATGTGAGGATTTCCAGTCAGGATTTAGACCGTATCATAGTACTGAGACTGCTCTAATTAGAGTTATAAATGATTTACTCTTATCATCTGATCGTGGCTGTATCTCTCTATTAGTGTTACCAGGACAGGCGGAATAACGGGGGAACGAAAAATGGGCTTAATTTTGGAGACATGAAATACCAGATGAATTTTCCTGTATGCCAGAGGAAGTTTGAGGACTGTCACTGGAATAAAGATTTTAGTGACAATGAACGGGCCAATGAATTTGGGAGCCAGATTATTACAGACAGTGCGGAGAGGAATGTTCAGAGTAGAAAGCCACACTTTTTGTCCAATGATGTATTCGGGAGGCCTAGACCGGTGGCGATTGGCTTGAGCCTTAGTGCTCTCGCACCCGGAGGAGAGCTGTTCTAGCTGTAAAATTCATCCGGCCATGAAAAGCTCTTCTCCAAGTGCGACAACACCTCTGGACAAAGTCTTGGGCGGAGGGGACCGCGACATCGGATTCCAAGCTCGGAAAAATAGGTGGCTAGTACCCTATACTACTCTCAAACGGAGTGAGGCCCGTGGACAATACTGGTGTAACAACAATGACTGAGTTTAATATCTCGGGGAATAATTAACTCAAAAGGGATTTAATATTCAATATTCATGAATTTATGAATATAATTTGCCAGTTGTTCATTACGTATTAAGATTTTCCGATAGGGAAAAATGTTTAATTAAATACAAGTACCCCTTTACGGAATTGCTTGAAATTATCCTACTAAGTTTGTCCACCAAATTAGTTATAGACTTTTCAAATCAATTCTCAATAAGGGATTACTGCTTTACGAGCGCATAAGAAACATTAACTTTACTGATCAGGACAAGTTCAATATTTCAAATGGTCATACAGTTTACTTTACTAAAATAGTAGCATAAGCAGTTAGGTAACGTTAGATCGTAAGTTTCATTGACTTTGTGTATGTGGGAGAACAACAGACTCAACTCATTAAATGTCTTTTGGAGGTTTAATAAACACAGACTAAAAATAACACTACGATTCACACAGAAAGTACACACTAAATATGCATCAAGAGAGTAGAAATATAGATATTAACGAAAGAATACATAAAAGAGAATAATGAATAGACTAAAATTAGAGAGAGATAAAAGAGAGAGAGAGAAAGAGAGAGAGAGAGAGAGAGAGAGAGAGAGAGAGAGAGAGATGGGACAAAGAATTAGGGATAAGAAGCAGCTTTCCTTCAGTTCATCAAATACAACCTTCACGAAGTTAACTTGTCCCAAGGGGAAAATAAAACACCCTCTTAACAGCAGTTTGAATTTGGAAAATAAGAATACTTGCTTTCGTTTTGGTTTCGTTTTGGCTTCTCGCGTGTGTGCGTGTGTTCCGAGTTCAAATGTCCTGCGTGTCCGGTGGTTCTTTCCGAGGTTGGGAGGGAAGCAGCTGTTTTCTCTAGCGATGCTTCGTGTTCTCCTCCTGAAGAAGGCCCTTGGGGCTAGTAAGTTGATGAAGCGAGGAGAAAAGGATTGTTGAAGACCGGATTGGAGAAGAGAAGATTTCGGAAGAGAGGCTGGACTAGAAGAGAGGAGATTTTCAGAAGAGGAGATTTTCAGAAGAGGGCGATTGTGGTCTCCACTGGTCTTTTAAGACAATTAATCCACACCCCCTTCTGGGTTATTTTACCCAATCCAGAGGGTGAATTCTGAGCGGGAAAAGTTCTCTTTGTCTTGGTTTACGACCTGCTTTGCATGTTTCTGAGGTGTCGTAAAGGGTGTTGATTTTGTATGGTTTTACTCCCAAGTTGGCTAAACATATTAATGATACATTTCACAATCCCATTTTGTGCATCGTTGAGTAAGTCAAAGAAATAGGAATATTTAGATATCAAACACCTTATGGCTGGGAGATATTAAAACAGAGATACATTTTTACACAGAAATACAAGCATTTAAAATTAACTTACATTGTTTCTACACCATGATTGAGTAGGCATGAGTCAAGGAGCATGCATATACACACCAAGCTACCTCGTATACAGTCTAGAATAGTCTTAATTAAAGCTTCATAAGGAATGTGTGTGTGTGTTTGTGAGTCCGTGTGTATTGACAGGAATCTTGGCGCCTTTCTGTCTGGGAGAATGTAAGGGGGGGGGGGGGAAACAGGGTTCGAGTCATGTGACCCGATCACTGCCTGTTTTATTTGGACTGGGTCGTAAAGCTGTCGAAGATGTCACTTCCCCCAGACTCTGTGGCGTGGCTCTTAATTTACATGTGGCTAAAAGCTATCCCCCTCTTACAATCAACATTGAATTCATCTTTGATCCTCATTGTAAGAGACCACAGACGCTACAGTTCCCCCTTTTCATCTGACGAAGTCCGTATGACATCGTCGGATGACAGTTATCGTTTTGGTCGGATGACAGGTGGATCATGATGGTCAAGTGGCTAGTGGTTTCTAATTGTTTTTTCAGCCTTTGGTTCCTGAGGTCATTATCGGGCAACCTCCCATCACGATGGACGGATGGTAGGTGAGTCGGGCAGTCGGGAGCAGGTGTTTGTTACGGCTGGGGAGCCAGCTTTATGAGGTCCGTCTCTGCTCCGGGCGTTGTAATTTCCCTCCGGGGTTTCCATCGGAGACCCCCGGACACGGCCGTTGTGAGCTTGGCTGTGGAGGTTCTCATCTGGTTGAATTTTCTGTACAGGAGGAAAGCGATGCCCAGGGTTAGGGTATTGCCGAAGATCATAGAGACACATAGCGCAGTGTCAGCTGCGGTCCAGGTTTGGACCACAGGAGAGTTATTCAGGATGGGCATTCGGGACAATGCTTGGAGGGCTGTATCAAGGGGAGCAATGTCAATGAACTGGGGCCCCCCTTTCTCAATCCACAATTCTAACTCGGGAGCGAGGGTGAAGTTGTGGTCCTTGAAGAAGGCGGGGATTTCCAGTTCCGACTGGTATTCTTCGCTCGGGAGGTGGTACAAGGCCAAGTCGTCCAGGTGGAGGATGGCTCCTCGTGGTACATGGACCCACATGCTCTGATCCAGCAGGTTGATACGAGTCGCAGTGTCGTGTTGGTCGTAGATCAGTGTGGCGGTGCGCACGGGAGTGTTGACGAGCCACCTGTCACCTACGATCTCTGCTTGCATCTCGGTGACTAGGGTACGAGGCGTTGCGTCGGTGGGGCAGCGGGTATTGCTGAGCATAGGTTGCAACCCGCAGATTCCCTCCGTGTTGTCTCGGAGGAAAGGTTTGCTTGGGCAGAGATAATGAATGTCTTTGGTCAGGGTGCACATGTGTAGGTTTGGGGCTAGGTACAGCTGTGTGTCGCTGTCATGGTACGCGACTACCTGAGGAGTGCGCACCTTGAGGTGGGTGTTACCTTTCCAAAAGCCTACATTAATAATGTCTTTGAGTCGGTAGATTCGGCTCGACTCGATGATGGGTAAATTAAGGAGGAAACCCATTTCTTTCTGCTCGGGATCCACATAAAGGGGAATGGCGCTACCCAATGAGTAGGCCAGCTGTATCTGCAGCGGGTCAGTGGGTGCGTTGATCGCAGATGCCAACACGTTTTGCACCAGGCTTAAGGGTATCAGGTACGGTGGGATTCTACCCATGGCTAAGCTGTCGATGGACGAGCTTATTTCCCGTAACATGTCCGTCATTAAGGCGGTAACTAGCTGCGTTTGGGCAAAGTCATTTTGGAAGACGGTGAATAACTGTTTCATGGAGTTCACGGTCTGGTTCAACAGGACACTGTGGGTGTTTAGAATTACCACAGTTCCTCTCAACGTCTTGCCGATAGTCTGAAGAGCGGCACTCTGTGTGGTGAGTTGCTCTTTGAGCTGTGGAAGTTCAGTTTGGATTTCAGCCACATGTCGTCTTACTGTGGCGATGTTTACTGCGTTGACACTGGACATACCAATATTAAACAGAGTTCCGACGGCGGCAGCGGCTCCGAGCAGCGCTCCCAGGAACCGTTTGGGGTGGCGGTTGTGTCCACCTAATTCTGCCTGGGTGACGGTCATCTTCTCTAGTTGTTTTAGCATGTGCGTGACATCAGCATCGGCGTGGTGGAGAGAGTCCTTTGTCCAGCGAGCACCGGCCCAGCTGTACTGGGCTACTGCTCGGGGGTAGTGTGCGTTGTAGACGTTGCGGGGGTCAAGTCGGACATACACCTTCTGAGTGTGGGTTCGGCAGTTGGTGATCAGGAGTCCAGGTTGCTCTCTCAGTACGATGCCCGAGGCTGGACCCGGTGTGATGATGTCTGGTGGTGGCTGGCCTCTGATTGTCTGGAGGCACAGGAGCAGGATCCACAGTGGCATCCTGTTACAGGCAAGAGAGAGAGAGAGAGAGAGAGAGAGAGAGAAAGAGAGAGTGTGTGTCAGTGAGATTTGTCCCAGGTGGGTGGGACAGTCTTCTCGTTTCAGGGACGGCGGTTGTGTTCAGCTTGCATTGGCCCCTAACTGTCTTTTTCTGTTAGTGGCCACATGTCTCTTGATCTGGTTCCTGTGAACCCATTTGAGAACTGGTTCTCTTTGTCCCTGGTTTAGCTGAATCTGGTATGCGACGGGAGAGAGTTTGTTCATAATCTCATGAGGTCCCGTCCAGTGGGGCAGAAATTTCTTTGACAATCGTCGGGGGCCTGTCAAAGGTGGCGGGTTGAAGTTGTAATACCAGACCTTGTCGCCCACCTCCAGTTCTTGGTGTGAGGCTTTGCGGTCGTAATAGGCTTTCTGACCTTCAGCGCTCTTTTGCAAGTGTTGCTGGGCAAAGGCAAAAGTTGTTTTTAAATGTCTATGGAGCTCATCGAGGTACTGGAATGTGGTGTACGCTGTGACCAGGTTGGAGTCGCCGGGTTGGTACAGCAGGTGTAGTGGCAGAGTCATCTGCCGCCCAGTCATGAGTTCAAAAGGGGATACCCGTGTTGATTCCTGCGGGGTAGCTCTGAGGGCCATCAGCACGAGGGGGAGTTTCATATCCCAGTCTTTTTGGTTAGCAGACACGTACTTTCTCAGCATGGCGACTACTGTCCGGTTCGATCTTTCGACTTGCCCTGATGCGATTGGATGATAGCTGACGTGCAGTCTAGCCTGTATCCCCAGGCATTTCCAGATCTGTTGCATGATCTCGGCAGTGAAATGGGTGCCACTGTCTGAGTTGACTTTCAGTGGCAATCCGAACCGTGAGAAAACGTGGTTTAACAGGAGGTATGCCGTGGTCTGGGCGGTGTCGTTGGGTGCTGGTAGACACTCCACCCACTTGGTAAACTGGCACACCACTGTGAGAAAGTACTTGTTGCCTCTTGTGGACCTGGGCAGGGGTCCTACCCAGTCGATTTGTAGGTCTGACCACGGAAACGTGATTCCTCTGCGTTGCAGTGGGGCTCTGTGGTTCGGGTTTGCCGGTTGGAACTGACAGCAAACCAGACACTCTCTGACGTACTCCGCAACATCTTGTTGCATGCCGGGCCAATATGCCACCTGTTTCAGTGTGTCATACGTGGCTCTGGTGCCGTGGTGTCCCGCACATGGTGTGTCGTGGGCGTACATTAGCATCACCCCCCTTTGCGATCGTGGCACCACAAGCCGTATAAGCGTGAGGTCAACTAGGGCTCCGAGCTTAAATTCCCTTTCCATAGTGATAGTCAGATAGAGTTTTCAAGCCATCCCCTTCTCGATTAGGTTTCCCAGGAGTCTTGGTGTGGGGACCTGTGTGTTGCTTGATAAGCCGTCTGGATATGTGTCAAGTGTCTCATTATGCGTGCAAATAATCAAAACAGCGCTTTCGGGTACGCTGGGCTGCCCCATGATACTGTCTTGATTAGAGGCTGTTGCTGTCAGCTGTCGTGTGGGTGTGCTGCTGACGTGTGGGGGTGCAAAAGTTAGTTCATTAGTCTGTGGTTGGGGAACAGTGTTCAGGGTGGATGATTCAGTTGCAGGAGGGTCGGGCAGGTTGATTTCAGGTATCATGTCTAGTCATGCTGTACCTGGTCCGTCCTTCTTGTCTTCCTTGTGAGGTTTCTGTCGGAGGAACTCTTTCAGGGTTTTTATGAGCTCTGTAACCTCAGAAGCAGCTGCACTTTCTTTGCCAGACATGGGTTCAGGTCTGGGCCTGCCATTGTCCCGTCGAGAGTGGCCTCGTCGCTGGTTTTCTGGGCTGGGTGGTCCCGGAGGTTCGTTTCGGCTCCGTCTGGGTTGTCGGCCAGCTTCCCAGGTGCCCACCCCCTTTTGGTTGTGAAAGGGGCGAGGCGGTTCCCAGGATCCTTCAGAGCGATCGCTCTGGTACCGTGGATGGTCGCCATTATGACCACGCTGCCCTCTGCTGGCGTGGAGTGGTTTGGACTCTCTGTTGACGGGTCGGTAACTGTGGTTCTGTTGGGCGCCCTCTAGGGTTAGCTCTGGGTGGTGCTCAGAGACAGGGCAGATGGTGGGCTGTTTTACAGTCTTTTCAGAAATGGTTTTCTGTTTGACGTAAGCTTTGTGAGCCAAGTCTCTTAACTGTTGCATGTCCATGCTGCGCGGGCACGCCAGCACCCCCAGGTGGTGACTGATGGTAGGGTGCAGGTTTCGGAGGAAAAGAGTTTTGAAGTTGATGTCCTCCTCCATGGCGGGGTCGTTACGTGCCCCGAAGTAAGCACGTCGCAGTCTGTTATAAAAGTTCTGTGAGGTCTCGAGTCGGGCTTGCTTGAGTTCCATGGCAGTGATGAGCCCCTGGTCTGACTCGGGATCGGAGTACTCACGAATTAGAGCTTGTCGTAGATGCCAGTAGTCCGCTTTGATGGCCTCTGGTTGTCGATCCAGAAAGCTGCGTACGTCACGATTAGACGTGGCCCTGAGCAGGTACAGTCTGTCCCAGTTGTTCGCGTGAGCGACAGTTTGCAAGTAAAATTCTATGTCTTTTAAGTATGCGTGGACGTCGTGTCCTCCTGCCGGGTCTGGGCTGAAGGTAGGAATATTTCTGGCCAGCTTGTCAAGGTTCTTTGAAGCTTCGTGGCTGTTGACCTTGACTTCCTGGAAGGGCGTCCTTTCCTCTGCTGCTGACGGGGATTCGTGGCGACTGGCAGGTGATCTTTTAAACAGGGGGCTGTCATCCCCCTTCGTAGTTCTTGCTTCTTGGTGCAAAGGTGCGGAGTAATCGGTCAGGGGAAACTCTGTGTTGTGTGTTTCCCCCTTCCGGTCACGTTGCACTTTATATGATTGTCTCAGTTCTTTGTGCACCATGTCAAGTTCATCTTTGAGCTTGTGTCTTTGCTGGATGAGCTCGTCGATCTCGGCTTGTGCCGACTGCAAATGTTTTGCACAGACTTTAGCGTTAATGTCTCTGTCTTTAAGTTCATCATGGGCTCTCTCCAGGAGGGATTCGCCACGCCGAAGCTTTTCGTCGAGGTTTTTCCTGGCGTCTTTCTCTGACTGTACTTGTCGATCGGCGTCATGACGGAGCTCCTCCAGGGTCTTTTGAAGTCTTTCTATTTCTTTTCTTTGTTCTTTGTCTGTTTCGTCATCTTTCTCTGTGTCCAGAAGCTGATCTAGACGAAGCTGGGTGAGGGCTTGGTCTCTCCGGGCCTCCTCGGCTTGAAGCTTTAGCGTTGCTGCCTCCTGTTCCAGGTTGGCGTAGCTCCCTTCGCTTAGCCGTGCCTGTGCGATGAGGACGTGGGCGAGGCTTCCGAGGATCTTGGCCACTTCCTTGTTGGAGTAGCTCTGCGTGGGGTCGTGTGTCATCAGCTGGTCTAGCTCGGTGTCCAGTTGTTCCTGGCTCAGCTGCCCCAGACTTCCTTGACTGGTGGCCGTTAGCGCTTCCAGCCATGTCATTAGGCGATCCCACGGGACGGCAGGACTGGGTGCACGGGACATTACTGCGGACGAGAGAAACACAGCACACACACACACACAGAGAGAGAGCCAATGCAAGCTTGTTCTAAGCTGACGAGCTATCATACGGATAGCTGGGAATTTTGGCTAACTGATGTAGACAGTTAGATAATTAGACAATTTAGACAATTAGGTGGGCGGTAGCCCTGTGGGGGTCACTTGGTGAACCGCTGCTCGGTCGTCCCAGGACTATCTAATTCTCCTTGGGGTCTCTTGGTGAACTGAAAGAAACACAAACGTGATAGTCCAACAGTGAGGATGGGAAAGAGCACAGTGGAAACAAACACGAGATGAATTGGTCTGTAATGAAAGGAATGTCAGCGTGCGTGCCGGGAGTGTTAGGGAAATTAACAGGCTAAATGCTCAAGATATACTAAAATTCGGCTTGTACTATGGGTTATCCCATTTAGCTCATCCGGGGTGAATTGAGGTCGCTCAAGTGGAAAACCCAGCGGTGTGGTCGGCCTTTCAAACGCTTCCAAACACCCACTGCCATGTCCCCGGTCCCCTGCCACTCTGTGTCGCGTTGCGCCCACTCAAACAGCTTATGACTTTAAACACAACCCGACACACTAGTCCATCAACCGCCAGCCCGCGCAGCAAAATCGGTACGTCCCCAGAACCTTCTCTTTCAAGAGTGGCCCCACTTAGGCCCTGGTTTAGGGATTAGTCCCAGAGATTGCCTTGCGTGCGTGAGCTGGACTGGTTGACTTCTTTGGAGTGTCGAATTGCTGATGTCGCCACTGCGTGCCGCAGCCGCGGACAGAGATACAAGGAACCGAGACTCACACACAGCCGGTGCCGGTTATGTCGGTCGGGCCACCCCCCCCCCTCTGGAGACCAGCCTATGACGATTCTCAATGCACTACGGACGCGTGAGCCCTACAATGGATACACAAAGAGGGTAAACAGGTGGAATTAAAATGAATTAAAAACTCTCCTGTTCACCGGATCAAAGGCCTTTTGATTGTAGGCGAGAAGGAAGTGGAAGGTTAAATATCAAGAGCAATTTAGAAAAAGGCAAAAGTTTCTGTCAAGTAATGATAAAACAAAAAGCACTTTTGATACCGTTTGTAATTACCAGACTGAGCTTTATTCCCAATGGGAGGGGAAAAGAAAAACTTTTGCAGAGGAAAAAAAAAAAATGTATATAAAAAAAATGTATTAACGATTAAAATAAAATTATGAATAAAAAAATAAATAAAAACAAAATTAGAAGCTCAACTTAATTCAAATTACATTCAAAGCAAGTTTAAATGAAATTTAAATAAGCCTGTAAGGAAAATCAAATAAAAGAAAGCCAATCAAAAATCCTATCCTATAAGGATTAATCTCTAAGTGGGAGTTATCCAAATAAAAGAATTAATCAGGAAGGGCGTAGGGATTTAGTGTTGCGCTGACTTAACAGGGTATAACCACACGGTGGCGTCCTTCCTTCATATTGGACTGTCTGTGATTTAAACCTAATTTCACTTTGAGTTAGAGGAAGTTATGTTTCTTTTTTAAACTTCAAATTCGAATAAGGGTGTTTAATCAGCGGGAAAGGAGACTTGGTTGTTGCTAGAAAATTGTATAAATGAAACTGTGTACAACAGTAAGCAATAAACAATTTATAGGCTCAAACTTATTTTGTTAAGGCAGAATCAAATAGCGGAGAGTGAAACTATCCGAATTTATCCACACGATGGCGCTGTTGCGCCCGCCCTAGACTAGAGTTAGTTAGGCGGAAATGCTCACCAGATGGCTTTGTCTGGTTTTAGAGTCGCCCTCTGGTGTTCTGCAAGCGGCGTTGCATTTTTTGAGTCGCTCTCTGTCGTTCTGCAAGCGGCGTTGCAATTTTTGAGTCGCCCTCTGGCGTTCTGCAAGCGGCGTTGCAATTTTTGAGTCGCCCTTTGGCGTTTTCTACACCTTACTGGCTTTTACAATCGCTTAAAAATGACTCTGGTGCTCTAGGTGCACGAGCAACGAAACGGGTGAAGACAGGGATTTTTACCGTCTGCCTATTCACGCATGTACACGGACTCCAATAGACATTTATGTCTAATATGGCTGACGGTTTTCAGCATCTTTGATTCAAATGTTTTAGGTCTCAGGTCTTTGGTTAGCTAAGCCAGACTTAAACCAGGAGTTATCGTTTATCTTAACGATATAATAATTATTCTTAGGCCTCTCATTGTACAGGAGAGTCTCGTCCTGTCCCAATCTTCCGCAAAGATAGAAACTTTTCGTAGTTCAGATCAAGCGGGATAACGCACGTACATGTCTACAGTCATCCTCAAAATCTCGTTATTTTAATGGAACATGTAATATCAATCACGCGGATAACCCTATTGCGCCTACGGGCTGCAGAGGTTTTCGGAGATCACGCGGATAAACCCTATTGCGCCTACGGCAGCAGAGGTTTCCGTTTCAATATTGGATTTTCGTACCGTTCATATTTTCATTAATATAATCCGGCTACTTCAACATTTCTCAGCATCTGTTTATGCTTGGGTTCGCTTTGCGCGGTACCTCACAATTCACAAAACAACAACAAAACAAAACGAAACAAAACGCGCGTGCAGGTTATTAATACCCCAAAAATACACAATGAACAGAATATGAATATCGTTCACACATACACAAACGTTTGAAACTTGCTCAGTAATTTCTCTACCAAATACATGTAACAACAATGACTGAGTTTAATATCTCGGGGAATAATTAACTCAAAAGGGATTTAATATTCAATATTCATGAATTTATGAATATAATTTGCCAGTTGTTCATTACGTATTAAGATTTTCCGATAGGGAAAAATGTTTAATTAAATACAAGTAACCCTTTACGGAATTGCTTGAAATTATCCTACTAAGTTTGTCCACCAAATTAGTTATAGACTTTTCAAATCAATTCTCAATAAGGGATTACTGCTTTACGAGCGCATAAGAAACATTAACTTTACTGATCAGGACAAGTTCAATATTTCAAATGGTCATACAGTTTACTTTACTAAAATAGTAGCATAAGCAGTTAGGTAACGTTAGATCGTAAGTTTCATTGACTTTGTGTATGTGGGAGAACAACAGACTCAACTCATTAAATGTCTTTTGGAGGTTTAATAAACACAGACTAAAAATAACACTACGATTCACACAGAAAGTACACACTAAATATGCATCAAGAGAGTAGAAATATAGATATTAACGAAAGAATACATAAAAGAGAATAATGAATAGACTAAAATTAGAGAGAGATAAAAGAGAGAGAGCGAGAGAGAGAGAGAGAGATGGGACAAAGAATTAGGGATAAGAAGCAGCTTTCCTTCAGTTCATCAAATACAACCTTCACGGAGTTAACTTGTCCCAACGGGAAAATAACTCACCCTCTTAACAGCAGTTTGAATTTGGAAAATAAGAATACTTGCTTTCGTTTTGGTTTCGTTTTGGCTTCTCGCGTGTGTGCGTGTGTTCCGAGTTCAAATGTCCTGTGTGTCCGGTGGTTCTTTCCGAGGTTGGGAGGGAAGCAGCTGTTTTCTCTAGCGATGCTTAGTGTTCTCCTCCTGAAGAAGGCCCTTGGGGCTAGTAAGTTGATGAAGCGAGGAGAAAAGGATTGTTGAAGACCGGATTGGAGAAGAGAAGATTTCGGAAGAGAGGCTGGACTAGAAGAGAGGAGATTTTCAGAAGAGGGCGATTGTGGTCTCCACTGGTCTTTTAAGACAATTAATCCACACCCCCTTCTGGGTTATTTTACCCAATCCAGAGGGTGAATTCTGAGCGGGAAAAGTTCTCTTTGTCTTGGTTTACGACCTGCTTTGCATGTTTCTGAGGTGTCATAAAGGGGTGTTGATTTTGTATGGTTTTACTCCCAAGTTGGCTAAACATATTAATGATACATTTCACAATCCCATTTTGTGCATCGTTGAGTAAGTCAAAGAAATAGGAATATTTAGATATCAAACACCTTATGGCTGGGAGATATTAAAACAGAGATACATTTTTACACAGAAATACAAGCATTTAAAATGAACTTACATTGTTTCTACGCCATGATTGAGTAGGCATGAGTCAAGGAGCATGCATATACACACCAAGCTACCTCGTATACAGTCTAGAATAGTCTTAATTAAAGCTTCATAAGGAATGTGTGTGTGTGTTTGTGAGTCCGTGTGTATTGACAGGAATCTTGGCGCCTTTCTGTCTGGGAGAATGTAAGGGGGGAGGGGGGGGGAGGGGGGGGGGGAGGGTTCGAGTCATGTGACCCGATCACTGCCTGTTTTATTTGGACTGGGTGGTAAAGCTGTCGAAGATGTCACTTCCCCCAGACTCTGTGGCGTGGCTCTTAATTTACATGCGGCTAAAAGCTATCCCCCTCTTACAATCAACATTGAATTCATCTTTGATCCTCATTGTAAGAGACCACAGACGCTACACTGGTTATGCACCTCTGGAACGAGTTATGCGCGTACTCAACCCAAGAGAGCTGCTGGCTCCAGGAGGAAAGATTTTGAGAAACTAAACATCGCAACACTTGTTCTAAATCTTGGTTGGCCCTCTCAGTTTGACCATTGTTCTGAGGATGATAACCAGAGGAAAGACTGACACTCGCCCCCAGAAATCGACAAAATTCCAAAATTTGGACACGAATTGGGGTCCCCTGCCAGAAACCACATCTTTCGGGAGGCCATGAATGCGAAAGACATGATCGATGACAGTGACCGCTGTCTCCCTGGCAGACGGTAATTTGGGCAGAGGAATGAAATGAGCCGTCTTCGAGAACCGGTCCACCATGGTTAAAACCACCGTGTTGCCCTGGGAGGCTGGGAAGGCAGTGACAAAATCTAGCGAAATGTGGGACCAGGGTCTTGAAGGGACAGACAGCGGCTGAAGTATCCCTGCTGGAGGTCGATTGGAAGTATTACCAACAGCGCAAATGGAGTAGGCCAAAACAAAATCGCGAATGTCCTGAGCCATAGAAGGCCACCAAAATCGTTGTTTAACCAACAACTGGGTGCAATTAAGCCCTGGATGACAAGCAATCTTGGAACAGTGACCACGACGGATAACATCCGGCCGCAAGTTCTCAGGCACAAAAAGACAACTCGGTGGACAACCGGACGGAGGCATTACCCCTTGTAAGGCACTGCAGACCTTCGACTCGATCTCCCAGACGACCACAGAAATGACCAGTTTCTCCGGTACGATGAAATCGGGAGAAAAAGGACACTGGGAATGATCAAAAATTCGAGACAAGGCATCGTGCTTGATGTTTTTAAAGCCCGGACGGTACGAGAGGGAAAAATCTAAAGGACCAAAAAAAGAGCCCACCAAGCCTGCCTAGAGTTCAGGCATTTAGCGGATCTAATGTACTCTAGGTTCTTGTGATCAGTCCAGACAATAAAAGGAACCCCCGAACCTTCTAACCAGTGATGCCACTCTTCCAAGCCCAACTAAACTGCCAACAACTCTGTGTTACCAATATCAAAATTACGTTCGGCGGATGACAATCGATGAGAAAAATACGCGCAGGGGTGCATCTTACCGTCTGCGGAAGAGCGCTGGGAAAGAACCACACCATCCCCAACCTCTGATGCATCGACCTCCACCACAAACTGACGTGTAGGATCAGGGGTCACCAAGATGGGAGCCGAAACGAAGCGACTTTTCAGGTTAGAGAATGCAGCTTCGGCTACACTCGACCACCTGAACGTCACCCTGGTGGAGGTCAAGGCAGTCAGAGGAGCGGCTAGCTGGCTGTAGTTGTGAATAAAACGCTGGTAACAAATTGGCAAACCCCAGAAACCTCCCAGAAAGCCAATCTATCACAGCCTGAATCTTATCGGGATCCATACGCATTCCTTCGGACGATACAATAAACCCCAAGAACGGGACCGACTGTGCATGAAAAACGCATTTCTCCGCCTTGACAAAAAGGCCATTCTTTAACAGCCTCTGAAGCACTTGCCTGACATACTGAATATGCTCCTGGAGAGACGAAGAAAAAATCAATATGTCATCCAGGTAATCATATATGAACTGATCGACCATGTCTCTCAGCACATCATTGACAAGTGCCTGGAAGACCATGGGAGCATTGGACAGCCTGAAATGCATGATCAGATATTCAAAGTGCCCCCTGGGGGTATTAAAGGCAGTCTTCCATTCATTTCCCTCCCTAATGCGGACCAAATGATAAGCGTTGCGGAGATCTAACTTCTTAAAAAAGGAAGCTCCCTGCAGCCGCTCGAAAGCTGAAGACATCAGCGGCAAAGGATAGGTATTCTTTGCCATGATGTTATTCAGCCCCCAATAGTCGATGCAAGGCCACAGGGAACCATCCTTCTTATCCACAAAGAAGAACCCCGCACCCACAGGAGAAGAGGAAGGACAGATGATCTTGGCTGCTAAAGAATCAGAAATATATTTCTCCATGACCTCCCTTTCTGGAGCAGAAAGCAAGTATAATCTGCCTTTAGGCGGAGACGTACCTGGTAATAACTCTATAGCACAGTCATAGGGACGATGTGGAGGAAGAGAAGCAGCCCGAGACTTACTGAACACCTCCTTCAGGTCCAGGTACTCCTCGGGCACGTTTGACAGGTCCATGGACTCCTCCTGAAACACAGAACACAACACGGAAGAACAAGCAGACACTAAACTAGACGCATGACAAAAACTGCTCCAACCCCGAACAGTGCTATTCTGCCAGTCAAAGTGGGGATTTTGAAGGGACAACCAGGGATGACCCAACACCACCCACATAGCAACATTGTGTCGGCCCAGATCTGGCCCTCATCTGGCACATGTGGAATATGGATCTGGCCCACATGCTGCGATGAATTACGGCCCTTGAGTGGCCCACTCCTGTTTGCCAGATCTGGGCCACAAGCAGGCCATAACAATGCCACATGTCAGCCAAGAGCAAAGAAATAAACCAGAACTGGACCTTATCTGAGTCACAAAATCTGTGTATAATAAATATGGAGTCAGTTCAGCATTAATAAGCCTGTTAACAAGCAGAATTAAAAGTAGAGGAAAGTAGGAAAGTAGAGGACAGAAAAAGAGACGAACAGGAACACAAGAACTACAACTGACTTCAGCCACAGCTTTAGATGAAATCAACTGAAGATAAAAGAAGACATTAAATCTCTGAAGATCTCAGCAGAGGATTAAACAACTCCACAAACAGCATTACCAGCTTCACCCATTACTAACCAGACTGACTTTATTTCTGTCAGACGACTACAGAAGCTCTTATTGAGAATTTACAAAGGTTTAACTCTAATGTGTTACATTTGAAGTCCCCATAATGGTGATCAGTGTTTCCATTAGTTGGGCTCTTTACTCTTATTATACATTTGTCTGTTTCTGTTTGCTGTGAAAGTGTGTTTGTAAAACACATTTGCAGTCAACATTATGAAGCTGCAGACTCGGAGCCTGCATCCACAGTCCCGCACTCAGAGTCCCGCATTCTCAGACCCCTCGTTTTTTTAAGAAACAGTGCCTCCTGCTGTTCTGAAGACCGTACAACACCCTTATCCAAATAAGATGCAATATTACATTATCGTTTTATTTAAAGTTTTCATTTAAAAATAAATTTACACAAAATAACGCTTTTGCAAACATCTTTGCATTCCCAAAAAATGTAATTGTTTTCTCTGACTAAGTACGCAGTAGATGTATTTATTTATTTAATAAAGACTGTTGGCAATTAAAAGAAAATTACTGATGGACAAAATACAATTACAGATTGAACTATCCTCTGAAAAATATGTGATATATCGCTACAATTCTTTTTTTTTGTTGTTCAATGTTTCTTTCAGGTTCACATGCTAATGGTCTAATTAACATATAATACGCAAGGCTAATGTTACAAAACCATATTTTTTATATCTGGAATGCTAAGCATCACAAGAATAGACAAAACACCAATAATAAACGAGTCTGTAGGCTACTTTAACTATCACCTAAACATCATATTGCGGTAAACAGGACAAAGCAAAGAAAAAAGGAAGAAAGAATTGTGTTAGTGACTGTACTTTGTATCTTCAATTGCATAAGGTAAAATAATAACTACTGTAAATGCTACTGTAATACAATTTTTGAATTGTACAGATTTGTTTATTATTGGTTTTTTATCTATTCTTGTTTGAGTTTTGCTTTGGATTCCAGATATCAACAGGTTCCCTTTCAGTCGGTCACGTTCGACGTACGTCAGAACTGAACCGACGAATTGGGATCTGACCTCAGAGACCTATGCACTTCAAGTGTATAAAAACGAGCCAATCGGAGATTGGCATGTGATCCACACATTCCACGCTCCGCCCCGCAACGCGGGTATAAATAGGAAGTGGAATGGTAGATCAAATGCTTTTCAACTTCGGAGCCGAACAGTACATTGCTGTTGCCACGAAGAGTGTCTAAGAATTGAGTCTTGGAGAAGGGAAGGAACTGCCAGTGCGGGTGTTATAGCGCTTCTCAGCGAGAGACCGATCCCTTGTTGCAATCGTTTGCATTCAAACAAAAAAGAGCTTTTTGTTGTTGGTTCGCTGGTCGTTTCCTTTGAGTGTCACACGCAGGCTTGCACTGTGGACTGCATGCTGACCGCGGTCATCTCCCTGAGTGCTTCAGCACATCTAAAAGAGCAGTTTTTCCATTCTAAAAGAGCAACACGGTTTGACCCTGCGTCTTTTTCAAGATGTCATTCAAACCGTGCATTCCTGGAATGCAACTGTTTCCTGTCCTCATTGACGGCCACGATCGCATGTGAAATTGCGATCGTGGGTGATTCATGTTCTCGCAGAAGAACATGGTCAAGTCAGCGCGTTGTTCGTCTCACCCTTTCTCATAAAAGGCTTGAGTGTTCAGCGCGCCGTGTGCCGTCGAGCGCCGGCTGACAGCGGTGTTTGTCAGAGCAACCGACGCGCGTCAGTCGGTGCTCTAGATGCGCGGCCGAGACTATGAAACCTCAGATGGGGTCGAGTCACTTCGCCTATCCCCCGATCTAGTTCATATTCTGGTGTTACTGGAAAAAGGACTACTTTGGCTGATAAGCGCTGGTGGCCTGTGCAGGATTACAGTGGGAATTCCCCGCCGGGTAAACCCCTTCGGGCCCCCACTCCTCTATCGCATCAAAAGCATGCTGAGACTCTGTTCGTGGGTGGTATGGATTCTCTCATGAGAACATGACCACGTCAGGGCATTGTTCGCCTTGCCTTCTTCATTGAGGCTTGAGCGTTCAGTGCGCTGTGTGCCGTTCTGACGGCCACGTTCACTGTCTCACATGCCTGCTTGTAGTGAGAGATGGAATCGCTGGTCCTGGAAGAGAAAAGGTCTTAGCGTTTCATTTTTTGCTCTGGCAGAGGACAGATGTCAATTGCTGCATCGGAGAGAGGGAAATATTGAGGGTCAAAGGTGCCAAAAATGAGACAAAAAAAAAAAAGAGTATCATTGTTTTCCCTCTCTCACTGCCCTCTGCCCTGCACGCACGAGGGTAGTCCCAGCCCAGGGGTTGTGCAGGAACTGCGTGCGGTGTTGGACCTCGCCCTAGGGGTGATGAAAATCACTGCACGCTCCCTGGGTCAGGCGATGTCCACACTAGTGGTCCAGGAACAGGGGGCTAACCCGGCAGATATGCGTAAGGAAGGCCTGTCTGTCGGGCTGGCCTCCTCGGCGACGCCATCGAGAACTTTGCCCAGCAGTTCTTGGTGGCCCAGAAGCAGACAGAGGCGTTGCAGCAGGGTGCCGACGACGAGCTGCTCGGTCGTCGGTTGCGGCGCCTCTGCCGGCTTGTCGCCGAGGGCATCCCCTCCTGCGTCCGCCTCCACCCTGCTAGAGCCGAGCAGCAGCCTCCACTGGAGGAGCAGGGTGCCGGGCACGAGGGAGGCGCCCAACCCGTCCAGGGCCCCGCTAACCGGCAGGCAAGCCCAAGGGGACGCGGTCCTGAGACGGACAGGCTGGGGAGAACAGGAGCTGCTCGGGGGGAGGTGATATTCGTATCCCTCCCCCACCCCCCTGGAGGAGGACCGGGGGGCCCTGACTGGTTAACGTTCTGCCACTGGCTCTCCGGAGTCCAGCGGTACCCACATATTCAGAGCAGTTCCTCTCTCTCTGGGCCTCAGAGGGCCAGGTTGGAAGTGTGCGACGCCCCCGGGCCTTGCTACTTCTTTCCTCCCCTCCTTTGCCAGGGGGCAGTAGTGTGGGCATCGAGACCGCCCCTGGGCCTTCTCACCCACACTCTGCCCCAACCTGGAGTACTCGGACAATACTCCGGGCCGCCTTCGGGCCTCCCGAGTAGGGTCTGAGTGCCCCACCTCCCTGCCTTCGGGCAGTAGGCAGCAGGGTGGGCTTGAGGACGCCTCTGGCCTTCTCACCCACTCTCTGCCCTTCCCGGGAACACTCAGATAACACTCTGGGCCGCCCACGGGCCTCCCGAGTCGGGTCTGATTCTCCCACCTCTCTGCCTCCGGGCAGCGGGCAGCCGAGTGAGCTCGAGGACGCCTCCGGGCCTTCTCACCCACTCCCTGCCCGCACCAGGAGTGCTCGCGCGACACTCTGGGCCTCCCGAGTTGAGCCAGAGCACTCCAGCGCGCTGCCCCACCCCGGGCATGTCTGTGGTGCTGTTGGTCCCGCGCGGGCGGTCCCTGGGAGTGTGGCTACAGCTCCCTCGACCGTCCCGTTGACTCATCAGTACCATCAGACTCGGCTACGCGATTCAGTTCGCTCGCCGGCCACCCAAGTACAAAGGCGTCCTCTTCACCTCAGTGCGAAGCAGCGACGCTCGAGTCTTGTGGTCAGAGATCGAGGTCCTACTGGCGAAGGACGCGATCGAGCCGGTTTCTTCAGCCGAGATGAAGACAGGGTTCTACAGTCCCTAATTCATCGTGCCCAAGAAAGGGGGTGGGCTACGGCCAATCCTAGACCTGCGTGTCCTGAATCGGGCCCTGCTCAAGCTCCCGTTCTGGATGTTACGCAGAAACGCACTTTCAATGCATCCGTCCCCAGGATTGGTTCGCAGCGATCGACCTGAAGGTCGAGACTTCATGTCTCGATTCCTCGACACAGACCGTTCCTACGTTCTACGTCCAAGGCACGGGCATACCAGTACAAGGTCCTGCCCTTCAGGCTGTCCCTGTCGCCTCGTGTCTTTACGAAGGTCGCGGAGGCAGCCATTGTTCCACTCCGAGAACGCGGCGTTCGCATTCTCAACTATCTCGATGACTGGCACATTCTCGCCCAGTCTCGGGAGCAGTTGTGCGAACACAGGGACATGGTGCTCAGTCACCTCAGCCTGTTGGGCCTTCGGGTCAACCGAGAGAAGAGCAAGCTCTGTCCTACTCAGAGAATCTCTTATCTCGGTATGGAGCTGGATTCGTTCAACCAGACTGCGCGCCTCACGGAGGAGCGAGTCAGGTCGGTGTTGAACTGCTTGTATGTTCAAAGGCAGAACAGCGGTCCCACTGAAACTTTTTCAGAGGCTCCTGGGGCATATGGCATCCGTAGCCGCGGTCACGCCGCTCGGATTGCTTCATATGAGACCGCTCCAACACTGGCTTCATGGCCGAGTCCCGAGGTGGGCGTGGCAGAGCGGCCAGTACCGGGTCCCAGTGACTCCTTACTGCCGCCAAACCTTCAGCCCGTGGTCCAACACTTCGTTTCTCCGGTCCGGGGTGCCCCTAGAACAAGTGTCCAGACATGCTCTGCTGTTCACGAATGCCTCATCCACGGGCTGGGGGGCCACGTACAACGGGCATGCAGTTGCGGGTCTGTGGACGTAACCGCAATTGCATTGGCATATCAATTGCCTCGAGTTGCTAGCAGTACACTTGGCACTACGCCGCCTCAAGGGGCCGCTACGTGGCAAGGATGTACTGGTCCGTACGGACAGCATGGCAGCCGTTGCATCAACCGTCTACGCTCCCGTCGCCTGTTCCAACTCGCCCGCCACCTGCTCCTGTGGAGTCAGAAGCATCTGAGGTCGCTTCGGGCCATGCATGTCCCTGGTGCGCTGAACCAGACAGCCGACGAGCTCTCTCGGCAGCCAGCACCTCCGGGAGAATGGCGACTCCACCCCCAGGCGGTCCAGCTGATATGGGACCAGTTCGGAGCCACACAGGTAGACCTGTTTGCCTCTCCGGACTCGACCCATTGCCAGTGGTACTATTCCCTGACCGGGGGTACCCTCCGCACAGATGCACTGGTGCACAGCTGGCCCCGGGACCTACGCAAATATGCGTTTCCCCCAGTGAGCCTTCTTGCACAAGTTCTGTGCAAAGTCAGGGAGGACGAGGAGCAGGTCTTGCTAGTTGCGCCGTACTGGCCCAACCGGACCTGGTTCCCAGAACTTACTCTCCTCGCGACAGCCCCTCCTTAGCCCATTCCCCTGAGGAAGGACCTTCTTTCTCAGGGACGGGGCACTCTATGGCACCCGCGTCCAGACCTCTGGAATCTTCATGTCTGGTCCCTGGACGGGACGCGGAGGTTCTAGATGGACTACCACAAGCAGTCGTAGATACCATCTCTTCGGCTAGAGCCCCCTCTACGAGGCGCCTCTATGTACTGAAGTGGAACCTATTCGTTGAGTGGTGCTCTTCAACCCGCCGGGAAGACCCCCGAAGGTGTTCGATTGGTGTGGTGCTTTCCTTCCTGCAAGACGGGTTGGAGCGAAGGCTGTCTCCCTCCACCCTCAAAGTGTACGTCGCCGCAATAGCGGCGTATCACGACGCAGTCGAAGGTAAGTCTGTGGGAAAGCACGACCTAATCGTCAGGTTCCTCAGAGGTGCGAGGAGACTAAATCCTCCTCGTCCATCCTCGATACCCTATTGGGACTTAGCTCTAGTGCTCAGAGCACTTCAGAGCCCTCCCTTCGAGCCTGTGGAGTCTATTGAGATTAAAATCCTGTCAATGAAGACAGTGCTCTTGACTGCATTGACCTCTATCAAGAGGGTAGGGGACCTGCACGCACTTTCGGTCAGCGAATCGTGCCTAGAGTTCGGGCCTGGTAACTCTCACGTTGTCCTGAGACCCAGGCCCGGATACATGCCCAAGGTTCCTACCACTCCCTTCCGGGACCAGGTGGTGAACCTGCAAGCGCTGCCTTCGGAGGAGGCAGACCCAGCCCTGGCTTTGCTGTGTCCGGTCCGCGCTCTTCGCGCTTACATTGACCGGACCCAAAGCTTTCGGACCTCAGAGCAACTCTTCGTCTGTTACGGAGGCCAGCAGAAGGGAAAGGCTGTCTCCAAGCAGAGGTTAGCCCACTGGATAGTGGATGCTATAGTCTTGGCTTACCAGTCCCAAGACGTGCCTTGCCCGTTCGGTGTAAGAGCACACTCCACTAGGAGTGTTGCTTCTTCCTGGGCGCTGGCTCAAGGCGCCTCGCTGACAGACATATGTAGAGCTGCGGGCTGGGCGACACCTAACACGTTTGCTAGGTTTTATAGCTTACGTGTAGAGCCGGTATCTTCCCGCATCCTCGCCCCTGGTGGCCAGGAGTGCTAAGTGCCCGTTCTAAGTGTCGGCTTGCAACGCCACTCCCGCCCTCTGGGCCGGATACGTGCGTTTATTGTCTCCAGTTGTGTTCCCCGGGAAACCGGCTAACCCTGTCGAGCTCCTCCGTCACCCCATGCGGTGTCAGACGTTGGGGACCGTCTGACGCTAGGCCTGCACCCGTATGCTTGTGGAACGTGGTTGTAGGCTGGGTTCCATATGTAGCGGTTCCCTCACGGCAACCCCATATGTGTATTCGTCCACGGTATCAGCTACCCTTCAGGCTAGCCCTGTGTCTTTCCCTCGACAGAGCCCGCTCTGTCGTCTCTGGGCGTGTTCTTTCCCCCCTACAATTAGGTTGGAACCACCCCAGAGACTGCCATATGTTGCACTACCCTGCCAGGTTAGTCCTTATGTGTATTCCGCCACCACTCCTTCCCTGAAGGACGTGGCCCCGCAGCGTACCTTCTCCCGAGAAGAACACGCTTCCCAGCAGTCTATGGTCACTCTAAGTGGGTCTTGCAGAACAGCAGTGACTGACCTCCCTGCTTGGAGCCCTGACTTCCGTACCATACTAGACGGTCCAGTGCGCTCAAGCAGGACGCTGGAAGGGCCAGCATCCTGGCGTTTTCCAAAGGGATCCCAATTCGTCGGTTCAGTTCTGACGTACGTCGAACGTGACCGACTGAAAGGGAACGTCTCGGTTACGTATGTAACCCTCGTTCCCTGAAGGAGGGAACGGAGACGTACGTCCCGTCGCCAGGAGCTGTGCTTCAGCTAGGAGCCCAGTCACGTATTCGGCTCCTCAGTTGAAAAAAGCATTTGATCTACCATTCCACTTCCTATTTATACCCGCGCTGCGGGGCGGAGCGTGGAATGTGTGGATCACATGCCAATCTCCGATTGGCTCGTTTTTATACACTCGAAGTGGATAGGTCTCTGAGGTCAGATCCCAATTCGTCGGTTCAGTTCTGACGTACGTCTTCGTTCCCTCCTTCAGGGAACGAGGGTTACATACGTAACCGAGACGTTTTTTAATGCTAGCAATGTATATGTTAATTAGACCATTAGCATAGGTTGACCTAAAACAAACACTGGAATTGGAATTAAAAAAACATTGTAGCAATATAATATCACATAACATTTTTCAAAGGATAGTTGTATAGTAGATATTTCAATCTGTAATTGTATATCTTCCATCAGTAATTTTCTTTTATTTAAATAAACAAAAAACAAAAACAAAAAACTACTGAGTACTTTGTTAGTCAGAGAAAACAATGACATTTTTAGGGAATGCAAAGATGTTTGCAAAATCGTTAGGCTAATTTGTTTAGATTTATTTGGAAAACTTTAAATGAAACGATAATATAATATTGCATCTTATTTGGATAAGGGTGTTGTACGGTCTTCAGAACAGCAGGAGGCGCTGTTTCTTAAAAAAAAAAACGAGGGTCTGAGAATGCGGGACTCTGAGTGCGGGACTGTGGATGCAGGCTCCGAGTCTGCAGCTTCAAACTGACATCAGATGAGGATGGTTACCTGTTAACAGTTTTATAATTGTTTTAAAAAAGACTGATGTCCTTTGGCTCTAACAATTGTGTTATTAATGGATTTTCATTACAACCACTGAGTTACTGCAGCATCATGTCCTGCAGTATTAGTCAATAAAAATCTGAATTTTTTTCACAAACAAGAGGTTAATCTACAATGACACACACAGACATCAAGAATTAGCGTATGAATCTCAACAATGGTGCCAATCAAAAATGCGGCACAATCCAATTCCATAGATTCATGCTGCAGTGCATGCTGGGTACCAGCATAGTACAAAACTCCCAGCATGTATTGCATCATGAATAAATTATGTAGCTAAATTGTCCTATTGTTTTACTTCAAAATATTTGCTTTTTATTTGTTTTTGTTTTTGTTGTTGTGACATTTTTTAGCTTTTTGTTGATCTGATTATTTTGAATATTTTGTTGACTGCCACCTTTGATGAGATTCATACACTGATTGTTGATGTCTCTATGTGTCATTGTAGATTAGCCTTTTAGTTAAAATCTTCTAACTGATTGTTATAATACTGCAGGATCTGATGCTGCAGTAACTCAGGAATTATAATGAAAATGCATTAATAACACAATAGTTAGAATCAAATGACATTAGTACATTTTAAGATGATTATAACCCTGTCATCAACAGGTTACCATCACCATCTGATGTCAGTTTGTTTAAGGTTCTTTTGCTGCTGCCAGAAACAGACAAATGTATAATAAGAGTAAAGAGCCCAACTAATGGAAACACTGATCACCATTATGATGATTTATAGCTTACGTGTAGTTAAACCTCTGTTAATTCTCAATACGAGCTTCTGTAGTCGTCTGACAGAAATAAAGTCAGTCTGGTTAGTAATGTGTGAAGCTGGTAATGCTGTTTGTGGAGTTGTTTAATCATCTGCTGAGATCTTCAGAGATTTAATGTCTTCTTTTTTCTTCAGTTGATTTCATCTAAAGCTGTGGCTGAAGTCAGTTGTAGTTTTTGTGTTTCTGCTCGTCTCTTTTTCTGTTCTCATCTTTCCTTCAGTTAATCTGCTTGTTAACATGCTTATTAAGTCTGCGATGACTCCATATTTGTTATGCACAGATTTTGTGACTCAGATAAGGTCCAGTTCTGGTTTATTTCTTTGCTCTTGGCTGACATGTGGCATTGTTATGGCCTGCTTGAGGCCCAGATCTGGCAAACAGGAGTGGGCCACTCAAGGGCCGTAATTCATCGCAGCATGTGGGCCAGATCCGTATTCCAAATTTGCCAGATAAGGGCCAGATCTGGGCCGACACAATGTTGCTATGTACTAAATATCTCATCACTCATTTTAACAGGGAGGGGACCAGAGCAAAACACTGCCTTTGACATTGTACTTGTGAGTTCACACACCTCTTTAATGTTAATTTTGGTTCTCTCCGACTGGCGCTGTCAAACATCATTAGTGCCTATGTTAATAATAATCTTAGAGAGTTTACAATTAGCATTTGCCAGCACTTTACATTTGCTTTGATATCAGGCACTTTTAACGGGATCTTCAGCGGGTGCATCACTGAGTGGGGAGAACCTGTATGATGTTCTAATCAAAACGGAAAAGGGTTTTTTTGATCTGCAACTATGCTGTCTTACAGTTACCCAATTGCCCTGCTGCAAGGGCTCAGCTGGAACCATACAATGTACAGAGTTCACTAAGCTAGTCGCATCCAAACCAGTGTCTAAAGCTGTTACTTTTCTCTGTTACTAAGTGTCTAAAGTGTTATTCTCACTACTCTCACATAAAGTCTGGATGCGTGTCTCTAATTCTGAAATCTTCTCTGTCAGCCTGATTAATTCCTTACATTTATCACATGTGAAGCCCTGTTCACCAATGGAGATAGATATGCTAAACATGTAGCAAGAAGTGCAGGTGACAATGACTGGAGAAGACATGGCTTACCGTATTTGTTTATTAATCCAATTTACCAAAGTTGTTTGATGGAGTCTGTTTACTAGTCCAACTCACCACAGTTGTTTAATGAACTCAGAAAACAGGAGACTCAGGTGAAGAGATGGCAAGCTAACAGGCTAGCGAAAAGCTAATGTGTTGTAGTGATTTAGATTAAAAGCTAGCGATCTCAGATTTAATATGCTGGCAATTTTAGACAAAATATGGTGATGAGAAAGTTATATTTAATAGTTTAAAAATAAAGAAAAGTTATCAAATAGAGATTCAAAAGCAAACCTTTATAGAGCTACAAACACACTCTGCAGCCAGACAAGAGCAATTGAGCAATCAGCGCAAAGCAGACTCATCTTAAATTGAGCTTGGTCTGGTGATGCCAGACAAGGCTCAGGGTACATGTATTTAAAATACGTATTTGAAATACCAAATACTATTTTGGAATTTGTAATATAAGGGCTTTAGAAAAAAAATCTAATGTAATTTGTTTCAAAATAAAATACTTTGTGCCAACCTCTTTGTTATGACGAAGACACACTGCAAGCGTGGCGTGAGCGTGGCGTTTCTGTTGCGTGTCAGCCACGGGGCAGCTGCGTGGAGTTTTCTCTGTCTTTGCACACCAGAAGCGTGTCTGACGTGGCGCTGCTGCTGCTATTGATGTACAGAGAAGCCCTATATTCATGTTAAATATAAATATATAGCCTACTTATACAGCAAAGACAACGTCGGCAGTGCCGCCTAGTATTGGCTATACATATCTATGGTATTGACGGCAAAATACGATACAGAATATTTTGTTCTGTATTGACAGGTGCAATGTTTCAAAATCGATAATTATGTTGTTTTCTATTATTATAATTAGGCCTATATCTGCAATTATGCAGACTAGAGACTTTCAAACTTTTAAAAAGTAATTTATTAATATGTATTCGTGTCAAAATGACATATAAACATATTTTCCTTTACTATTTTGCCTGGAAATGCTTCCAACATGCTCGCGTGTCGTGTGAAAAAAGGCTGAACGGTTTTTGGTTGTTGGTTTTATCAACTACCTAGTCAAATTATTAATGCTTACTAGGACTTGGTGGTATGATGATATATATAATGAATTGATTCAGCTTTCTATATCGTTTATATACCGCTGTGTGCAAGTACATCTGTGAAGCTTTTAGTAGGCAGAAATTATTAACACATTACAGAGATAAAGAAACATGGGCAAATGAGTAATAAAGTGGGATGTGAGTGGGATGTGCTTGATTTAAAGTGCAATATGCCGCAAAAGAGAACTCAAATTCAGTATTTACCCTTGTGAAAAAGAAGTGTGCTTAATTGTATTGAAAGTGTATTTTTTGTGCACTTAATATATTTAAAGTATATTTTTTAAAAACTGCACTTGTAGATAATATGATATAATTAAAATTAAGTGCCACTTAAGTGTACTTAAAGAGAATACACTTTAATGACAATATTTCTAAACACACTTAAGTACACTTTTTTAAAATTCACTTTGTAATAATATATAATTAATTTGTATTTTTAAAAAGTACACTTTCATGACAATATTTATAAACACACTTTAGTACACTTATAATAAGTGTACTTTGTAATAATATATAATTAATTTGTACTTTAAAAAAGTACACTTTCATGACGATATTTATGAACACACTTTAGTGCACTTTTAATAAGTGCACTTTATAATAATATCTGATTAATTTGTACTTTAACAAAGTACACTTTCATGACAATATTTATAAACACACTTTAGTACACTTATAATAAGTGTACTTTGTAATAATTTATAATTAATTTGTACTTTAAAAAAGTACACTTTCATGACGATATTTATAAACACACTTTAGTGTACTTATAATAAGTGCACTTTATAATAATATCTAATTAATTTGTACTTTAAAAAGTACACTTTCATGACAATATTTATAAACACACTTTAGTGCACTTTTAATAAGTGCACTTTGTAATAATATCTAGTTAATTTTCACTTAAAGAAAGTACACTTGTATGACAATATTTATAAACACACTTTAGTGCACTTTTAATAAGTGCACTTTGTAATAATATCTAGTTAATTTTCACTTAAAGAAAGTACACTTGTATGACAATATTTATAAACACACTTTAGTGCACTTTTTAAAAATGCACCTTGTAATAATGTCTACACCTAAATTTACTTAAACCATTTTAATTATGAGTTTGTTTCATAAAGTGCACTTATTTTACTAATGACAAAGCACATTTTTTTAAAAAAAATAGTTGTCCAAATTTACATTGGTTAATGTATTTTTCTTCAAAATTTCACTCGCTTACACTCCAGTACAACATACTGTTGAAATGTTATAACTAGCTCCTATGAACTCAACTACAAGTGTCAGTTTTCTACATAATTTGACATTGTCAATCTTTATGAGAGGAGTTGTCTAATGTACTGTAGGCTACTTTACATCTGTGTACAGAATAACCTACTTTCAATATTATGTTGTTGTATGGCGGTTAAACACACATTGAATTGCATTAATTGCAAGAAAAAGTTGAACAAATCTAAACCAAATTAATTAGCATTAAAATTCAGTTAAAATAGGCTACATTTCATTTTAATCAGACTCACTGTAAACATGATTGACTTTTAGTTAGGTGAATGAGTCAAGTTCTCTGAAATACAGTCCAACTACACAGTGTGTTAGAACAACCTGAACAGAAATGGATAATTAATAAGTAATTTATAATCAACATTTAATGCACGAAATATCTTATCTTATTTTATATTTATAATTAATATTTCAATGCGCATGCGCCAAAAATTCTACGTCATGATTTTGAAAAATGCGCGGTCCACCATGTTTGCGTCATCTCGATGCGTGAGGAAAATGAAGCTGAAGGACAACAGACAACAGAGGAGTGAACCGTTTGGATCATTACAGATGACGAGACGTTATATGCTACAAATAACGAGTCATGTAAGTATCTTGATATAAGCTTTCTTGATTTTACATTTTCACCGTAACATGGTAGCTCTCTATTACGGTGTAGTTATTTAGTTTAATCGCAGATAGACGCACTATGGACTCGGGAGGTGAATTAATCATGTTTCCTATCATGTAGCCTATCTAAGATTGCATTATAATAATTTCTTAAATCGGAATGTGATCGCCGGTGTGGGCATGTTCAAAGAATTTGCCTGCTGTAAATACAATATTTTAATCGAACTCCTACTTTTTAAATGGACAGAAGACATTTAACGTTATACATTTATTCCATATATTAACTTAACGTATAACAACAACCAGTAATGAAATAATGATTTTAATATGTTCTTTTCTTTTTGCATTTGGAGAGTAAGATGTTAAAGTACTATTTGTGTTTTTAATATTTTGTGCTTATTTTTTTTTTTTTTTTTTTTTTTGAAGGATCAATACAGATGTGCTATTTGAGATCCAGTGCAAGCTGTGTGGAATCACAGAGCCATCTTGATGAGGTCAAGTTAATGTTAATTATGAATTTATGCCCAGCCATGACACAAGCTATAACATTGCTATCAAGTCTTTAGCTTTTAAATGCTTTGCATCTTGTCCATTTGTAAGCAATACATTTCCACTTGTGCATACAGATCCCCTAATCATTATATATATTACAGGCCACACACCCAAAGGAATGGAGCCGCAGCATTGCTGTGCCAGGCGTGGTAAATGCAGGAACATCCTTCATGGAGATGGTGCGAGGTAAGCTGAAACTTGCAAGGCAAGATGAGGAAAAATGCAAGAATACTTTTCTCAATTTACATTGGTCTTGGGTTATTTATCTATATTTAAGTTATGTTTAATTCCCTGTAAAGTAGGAATAAAAACCATTATTAAAATGTTCTCTATTTTTAAAGTCCAGTGTCAGTGAAGATGATGTGCTCAGTGGGATACGTGAAGGAACCTCTCCAATCCTTCTACCCTGACGACTGAGGTAATTCATCACATAGGGGATGCAGTTGTGGTCAAAAGCGTACACACACCATGCAGAATAAACTGCTTCATCAGGGCAGTACTAGATAAAAAAGAGACAACATGCTCATTTTTATGATCCCGCTTATGGGTATTTTCTTTTTTTTCTTCTATTTTTCATACAGATACTGCTGTGTGAATATAAACTTTGGAGCACAACTGTACATCTATCGTTTTAATTTAATTGAGCCAATTATAATAATGGATAGATCTGTTTTATAAACAAGTTTTTTCTTTGCGTTTTCTTTTTCTTTCCTCAAGGTATATATTTTTTTCTTTCCTGCCTCTTTGGAACATGTCCATTCACATCTACTGTGGAGAGATGGTGCACCAGTTTCCTACTGATGGAGAGCTTCTGGGACATAAACAGCACTTTCCAAACAACTTGAAAATAGTTGGTGACAAACAATTTTGTGTGCCTTTGGAGTTCTTCAGTTTTTTTTTCTTTTTTTCTTTTTCTTTTACTAATGCTGGAGTAAGATTTTAGAATAAACCTTTTGGTCCTAATTTTGGTGCTAGTAAAGGTTTAAGAGCTTATAAGTTCAGTAACACTTTACAGTAAGATCTAATTTGTTAACGTTATTTAATGTATTGGCCAACATGATCTAACAGTGATTTCTTTTTATTTATTTATTTTA